>NC_133647.1:205855695-206021940 GCF_009905375.1 Apium graveolens
GTGACTTTTCACAGTTACCAAAAACCTACAACCAATAATTACCATCATCAGTGTCGCCTAATCCGCTATTGCTCTATGATACAAACACAATCACCTTTGCTCCATCAAAGCCAGTATTATTTAAAATATTTGTCATCGCATATAACAGTTAAAGATTTACTAGTTTATTTCCACTATCTTAAAACCACCAAATTTACGTCTTAGTCACAAAATTATTTAATACAAATCACCTAAACTTTAAGAGTAAATCACTGAATTTCAAGACAAAAGACTAAAAATTTAACACAGATCACCTTAAAAAACCACTAAATTTTACCACAAAGCATCTCCCTCTACCTCCCTCGTTTACTATCCTCCACCTCTCTCTCCCTCTCCCTCTGTCCCACTTTTAATATAATCTTGCTAGCGGCTTATTATTAATCTCTCAATTTCTATTTAAACGTCTTTAAGAAATTTTTATTCTCCAATATATTTGTATGTTTGTGCTGTATATGAGAGTACGAGAATTAGAAACAATCTTGATAAGCTTGGTATAATTTAGAGCTACCCAAATGATCAATGCTTTGATCTTTCAATATTGTAACCCTGTCAATATTTTTTTCAAAAATTTAGGTTGTGGTGGGAAAGGAATCGGGAATTAAAGGAATGAATAGTTGGATAAACTTGGCCATGAATAGATTGGTTAGGGAATCGATTTTGCATTTCATTCATCTATTTTCTAAATTTTAATTTATTTGGCATGGAATAATGATAAAATTTAATTTTTATGAAATTAATGTTTGAATATACATGATCAATCTCTAAGAAAATTTCTAGATATTTCAAAAGAGTAGTTAATGTCTGATTTATACTGTCGTTTTGTCTTTAGTTTTGTAAGGAAAAAACATAATTGATTTCTTACTAAACAAAACCAAACCAAACACACCCAGTATATACCTTTTTAAGTAGTGTCTAGGGAGGATAAGATGTATGCAGACCATGCCCCTACTCCGAAGAGTAGGGAAGCTATTTCTATGAAGACCCCAATGCAAGAAAATAATAATGTCTGATTAAAGTAAATATTAATACAAATGATAAATATTAATACAATAATAAAAATAAGAAGTGCACGAGACAAATTTGAGCTCATGGTTATATTTACATGGGACGTGACTTCAAGGTCGCCTCAATGAAATTGAGATGTTTTACGTTCTCAAAGTGCCTGATAAATCCGAGACCATCATAGAAGATCATCCTTATAATTCCAATCCAATGAGAAGTATATGTGCGAGTCCGTTGATCCGATTTTTTATTGCCAATTTGTAAATGAAGAGAACAACCCATCTTATTCTTCGTATCAACACAGACATTGCAATCATCGGAGATAATCTCGCCTTCTTCCTTATCATAATCCGGATGCTACTTTCCATTTGAAGCATCAATAGCCAGCGAAGAAACAAAAGTCATCTTGTAATGATCAGGTTACAAATGAATACACAGTAGTGACTCTCGTAAGTCACTAATACTCATTATTACTGGCCAAAAAATATGTACATGTGGTTTTTTCCTCCCCACAAATCTGTAGTGATTTCTTCCTCCCCTCTACATACACTACAAGAAATTCGGCTAGATTCAAATGAATTTTTTTGGTCAAATTTAACTAAATTTGACCTAATTCGGTCTAAAATAACTATTTTCGACCAACTATTTTCGAATGAATTTGTTTGGTCTAAATTTAACTATTTTCGAACAAAGACTAGTTGAAAATGAAAGGTATAGTCAAATTAAGCTAAATTCGACAATACTAAATTTAACCGAATAAATTCGAACGACTAAATTCGATCTAAATTTGTTGAAAAAACTCATCCTGAATCATTTAACGAAATGTTAAATTTTTGGCAAAAATTAAAAAATCCCACCCAAAAATACTAAATTTGATCAAATCTTCTCAAAATAAGTTTGCTAAATTCGACCAAATGAGGAAGAATTTATTAAAATCTAGATTTTTTTCAAAAACATTAGTAGAATGAATTAGAATGCATTTTGTTGTTCAACAAATTTTTAGAACTTGTTACTAGATTTTCTATAATGTATTTTTATCAAATAATAACGAACACAATAATAATTTATGGGGAAGAAGCCGTGAGGGGCTGCTTGATCTGGTTGTTTATAAGCTCCTCATCTCTCCGGTTTAACAAAATTGCGGAGGTGCTGCCATTTTTCTAAATTCTCACTGAAACTGAAATTGATTTGTATAATTTTAGTAGAAAACAAATGAAAGCATAAAAATTAATCAAGTATAATAACACATCTCAATACTTGATTTGAGCTTTTGTATGTTTATGTACTAAAACAAAACAAACTATTTTCAGTTTTCAAAAAAGATTAGAGAGATGATTGCATCTTTATGTGCAATAATTTTGTTATACCCCACAAATTACGAGAGCTTAAGACCTACTGGATTAATGAACATCTTCTGCATTCCCATAACAAGGAGCTAGCCGTGTCATGGCTTCTTCTCCATTAAATGGTGCTCCGTCTAAAACAAGACAAGAACGAGAAATCATTGGGGAAATTCAAGTATAATATGCTATATATGTGGTGGATGTGTGCGTGTGTGTGAAGTCGTATTATATTTGTAATATTATTACGAATCTAACAAAATATTCTACATTTAGCCGACATTGATGCTAATGAATATCATTACATGCGCTACTTGATGGTAGACTGAGTTGGAAAGTGTTCCAATCATTTTTTTCAAAGAAATGAAAATTTTATTAAAATTAAATATTTCATCTAACTAGTACTGTTGTTATTAATGAGTGTAAAAGAGTTATGGTGCGACCATATTCATATTATCTATCCACTACAAAGAAACAAGTTAAAATCGATAATGCATGATAGATCACTTAATTTTTTCTATGTGGAACCCATAAAATCGACTAGAACAAAACAGTCGATTTTATTTTTAATATGACATGAATTAAAACGACCATACCTTGTGGTCGGCTTTAAGTTGGCAAAAAAAGAAGATAAAAATTTAATTAAAATAAAAGTATTAGTACGAGTTAATTTTAATCTGTGTCATTTAGCGTGCACATCATTACTGACCCATGTTCAAATTTTACTTGCTCTATTTTGACATAATTATCAACTATGGTCGAAACTAATATAATGCGACTATTTTTATGTGTGCCGGAAAAATAAATAAAAAATTAATTTAAACGAAAATATATGTACTTGAATAGTTTGAAACAAAACTGTTGTTTGGCTTGCTAAGTAGGCCTATCTCAACATTGGTATGATATTTTCCACTTTGGGTTAAGCCCCCACGGGTTTGTTTTTGGGCACATCCTAAAAGGCCACAGACTAATGAAGTTAACTGGATGCTTATATTCTAACAATCCGCCCCTCCGACAAATAATGCAGGATAACTCCTAACAATTTCCCCTTCACACATCAGGCTCGACAACTGTTGAATCTTCCACCTGATTGTGTGATCGGCTCCCCCGGGACCCATACTAAAAGGTCGATCTACCTTTTCCTTGAGTCAATACTAAGTAGCCCATCTTCCTCCTCCTATGTCCATTATGTGAGCCCGTCTGAGATTGTTTTTGCACCGTTATAACTTGAAACTCTGATATCACTTGTTGGGCTTGCTAAGCAGGCCTAACTCCACATTAGTTTGATATTGTCCGCTCTGAGCCAGGCCCGCACGTGTTTTTTTTGGGCACGTCCCAAAAGGCCTAATACTAATGGAGTTAACTAGATGCTTATATTGTAGTTATCCCAAAAGGCATAACTAGATGCCAAAAGGCCTCTCTCATAAATGATGTGGGACAACTCCCAACTGTTGTTTGCTCGATGATGGTCAAAGCACATTATAACAGACCAATTTGCTCGTGGTCAGTTATATCAAGTTATATCAAAAGTACATAATCGACTACTATGACAAGTATATTTATAAAATTTGTAAAAAATAATTGTTTGCAATACTAATATAATTTTATAGGATTCATGTTAAAGATGATCATCAGTTATGAGAGAAGTTGCCTTGCTTCAAATATATGATAATTGGTTTTGATGATTTACAATTAAAATTTTAATTATTATCTTTTTATAATTATCATGTAATTATATTTTTCTTTTGGTCTTTTATATATATATAGTCTCAATGGATGGTTGATCTAATAATATTTTTTTTAACAATCTCCATATTTTATATTAGTTCACATCGTTATGTGTATCCCTTGGTTGATATTATTTCTCCTGTTAATTAATTTTATATGTGTGCACAAGAATCCAAACAGCGCACCATGCAGGTGTAAGAGAAGTACTACAAGAAAGATGATGGAATCTCGGAAGTGGAGGTTGGTGTAGGTGGCGATGAATATGAATATGACGAAGATGAGGAGATGGGTGAAGTCACTCTGAATGATTAATTTAAGAATGGTTGGTATTAACTTTAAAGAGGTTGTTTTGTTGGTATGGGTGCATGTGTTACATTTAAAGTTTGTATTGGTTTTATAAATTGTTTTGGATTCAATTATTAAGTTTTGATATAATTTTAAAATATTTTATATTCGATCACCATCGTGCGCTGCTTGGATTCGATTATCATTGTCTTTAATATCCGGAGCCTACAAATCCAAATAACTATATGTATTTTATTTTTATTTTTTATTTAAGTGTAGATCAATAGCATTATTTTGTTTAGCCCATCCGGGTTGAATTATATATATTATTTAGTTTAAACCAAAATCTTTGGGCATATTATAATTCTATTGTGAATAGTAATCTATTATGAGAGTGTTTTATTTTAAATATTACTATAATTATGGTGACCAGACCGACTATCAACCAAACTTTCATTGCTTCGTTTTTAATATAATAGTGTTTGTGTGTGTGTGTGTGTATATATATATATAGGAAAATGATCAAATAGAACTAAACCTAAAATAGAAAGTAATCTAAGTCATTAGATCAATATAATGTAATGGTCCCCTAAAAGCACATCACCCAACTAATCTGCACCCTCCCACATACAATCGCTTTTGTTGGCGGAGAGCTTCCATCCTTTCTTCTTCCAATCTCTCCAGATGGCGATGGTAGTCCATGTAAAAGAACAGGAGGTGTGTGAGAACCTCCTGGGGAACCGAGTCCTAAATCTCATCAGGAATGACAGTTATGTGCCATTCCTGCTGCCAGGCCTCACAGCTCAGCTCCATGTTGAAGGTCTCATAGTTCAAAAACATATTGTAGTTGACCATGTTTGTGTTGGTATGAAGGAAAGGAGAGTGAGTATGTGAGAAAAGAAATGATGTGTAGGCTGATGTAAAGTGTTGGTTTATATAGGCAAGAGAATGCCATGAGACGCAAGGAAATTTAATACTCAGAGGTAGAAATAATTCTACCTCGTCTCCCTAGACTAGGAAGAGGAAAAACAGTCATTGGAAGTGTAAAACGAGGTTTAATGCGCACAAGAAACAAGTAAAAATTACTGTTCATGTACGTGTACCACTATCCTTAATTATATTGACTGTTAATATTCCCCCCAAACATATTCTGATTTAAAATGAGACTGTTTCAAATTGTAACCACAAATAAGCCAAGTAAAGGATCAGAATTTAATATCAGAACTTAGACTTATATCAGAACTTAACAGTCATCAGAACATGATTTTTTAACTCGAAAAATGAACGCCTATCTCTGTGATTCTTCATACAAATTCTGATTTCGGTTCTTCAGAAGTTAATCATCAGAACTTCCATCAGAACCTGTGCTCAGAATTTATGCAATCTGACACATAAACTGTTCATCTAAAACAACATTGAATGCCACAGTAATTTTCATCATTCATATGGAGTGTAAGTGTGTACATGAAGCAAAATATCAGACAAAGAGTAAAGTCTGATTTACTTCAGTACATCTTAGAAATAAGGCATAACTAAGAACTTTACTAAAAATCTGTCATTATTCTGAAGCCTAGTATTGAATGAGTTCATGCATGAGTCCACTTCAACTGTTTTATGCTTATTTTATGCATCTTTTGAAATTCCATTTTATAGTGGCTTCTCAGTGTAAGTGAGTCACGACTGCTTATCAGAATTTATGCTATTATCAAATTATTTCTCCAGTAATCATAGAGTGTGAAAAGTCACCAAGAAAAATAATTAGTTGCTTTTCTGATGCATATTACTTAATATCAGCAATGCACTTGGGTCGTCCCTTCCACATTTTTACTCTAGATCTCAAAGGAGTACCTTATTTTTATTCTCTTTTCTTTTACTTTTTCTTTTTGAGGAGTGAGGTTTATCAGCACTTAGTACATCCATCAGATTTACTAACATCGGAACTTAACAGATGAGAAGCATTATTCTAGTTTTTGAATTAGTAATGAGATAGACAAAGTAAACGTGACTAAGCTCAATATCAGAATTTGCTTATGTCAATAGATTTCCACATAAATAATTACTTCTAACATGGGATCTCTAGTATGTTAATGACTACTAGGTCAGCATCTAGCACAGTTATCCTCATAGGATTGAATAGTCACATAAACAGTCATATCACTATCAGAGTTTAGAAATACACATCAGACAATAATCAGTACTTAGGCAATTGTCAATTAAGCACATAATACACAAAGAGAGTAATTTTTGTAAATACTGATCATAAAGTCTGATGCATTAGAAAAAAACTAAGCAGATTTAAAGAAAGAACCTGAAACCATTCCAAGTTCATTTACCAATCTTGTAAAAGTAGCTTCACACAGTGGTTTTGTGAAGATATCTGCTAGTTGTTGATCTGTTGGAACAAAATGCAATTCCAATCTACCTTCATCCACATGTTCCCTTATGAAGTGGTACCTAATGCTGATGTACTTTGTCATTGAGTGTTGAACTAGATTACTTGTCATAGCAATAACACTTTGATTATCATAATAAATATGGATTTTAAAATATGTTAACCCATAATCCAGTAACTGATTCTTCATCCAAAGAATCTGTGCACAACAGCTTCCTGCAGCAATGTATTCTGCTTCTGCAGTTGATGTGGAAATTGACTTTTGTTTCTTTCTAAACCAAGAAACCAATCTTCCTCCAAGAAATTGGCAGGTTCCACTTGTGCTTTTCCTGTCAATTTTCCGACCTGCAAAATCTGCATCTGAGTAACCTATTAGTCTAAAATTTGATTCTCTGGGATACCACAATCCCAGATTAGCTGTTCCCTTAAGATACTTGAAAATTCTTTTCACAGCTGTTAAGTGAGGTTCTCTTGGATCTGCTTGAAATCTTGCACAAAGACAGGTAGCATACATGATATAAGGTCTACTAGTAATTAAATAGAGTAGAGAGCCAATCATATCTCTGTAATCAGTAATATCTACTGATTTACCAGTATCCTTATCCAGTTTTGTTGCAGTAGCCATGAGAGTGGATGCACTTGAACAATCTTGCATTCCAAATTTCTTCAGTAAATTTCTGGTGTACATGGTTTGACAAATAAAAGTGCCTTCTTCATTCTGCTTGACTTGAAGGCCCAGAAAATAGCTAAGTTCCCCCATCATGCTCATTTGATATCTTGACTGCATCAGTTTGGCAAACTTCTTGCAAAGTCTATCATTTGTAGAACCAAAAATGATATCATCAACATATATCTGAACCAGAAGTAAGTCCTTTCCATGGTTGAGGTAGAACAGTGTTTTGTCTATAGTTCCTCTGTTAAATCCACTTTCTAGAAGAAACGGAGCGAAAGTCTCATACCATGCTCTTGGAGCTTGATTAAGGCCATAAAGTGCTTTATCAAGCCTGTAGACATGATTAGGATATTTGGGATCTACAAAGCCTGGAGGTTGTTCAACATATACTTCCTCCTCCAATTCTCCATTGAGAAAAGCATTTTTCACATCCATTTGAAAGAAAGTAAACTTTTTGTGAGCAGCATAAGCCAAAAATATCCTTATGGCTTCCAATCTAGCAACTGGTGCAAATGTTTCATCATAGTCAATTCCCTCCTATTGAGAATATCCTTTTGCAACCAACCCTGCCTTATTCCTTGTAATTATGCCATCACTATCAGTTTTATTTCTGAATACCCACTATGTACCAACAACAGATCTGTTTTTTGGTCTTGGCACTAGGGTCCAGACTTTGTTTCTTTCAAATTCATTTAACTCTTCCTGCATTGCTTGCACTCAATCAGCATCTTGAAGAGCTTCTTCCATTTTCTTTGGTTCAGTCTAAGAAAGAAAAGAATTGTAAAGACATTCACTTGAAGTAGCTGTTCTAGTTCTGACACCTGCATCAGGATTTCCAATAATTCAGTCAGGTGTATGTGATTTAGTCCACTTTCTTGCAGATGGAAGGTTTTCTCTAGAACTGGATGCTCCCCCATGATCCATGCTATCTTCATCAACATTTTCTGATGCTCCCCCTAAAACTATGCTCTCTGAGTTGGATCCTTCAGTATTTAGATTTTCAGAACTATCAGAATATGGCTTATCAGAACTTGACGAATCAGAACTTGAAGAGCCAGTTATATGTTCTGATGCTTCTTGAGATGTGGTTGTATCTTGAGTATGCTCCCCGTGCATAGGTGCATCTTCCTTTGGTGTAGTCACCACAGTTTCAATAATATCAGAGTTTAATCCATCAGAGTTTGAAGTATCAGGATTTAGACTGTCAGGATTTTCAGTATCAGAATTTAAGTCTTCATTTTCAAATCTCAGCAAATCATGATCAATAAAATCTTCAAGTCCAGTAATCTTCTTATCATCAAAAGAGACATTGATAGATTCCATGACCACTCTTGTTCTCAAGTTATAGACTCTGAAGGCTTTTGTGAAAAGTGGATATCCAACAAAGATTCCTTCATCAGCTTTTAGATCAAATTTGGATAGCTGTTCAGGATGAGTCTTAAGAACAAAACACTTGCATCCAAATACGTGAAAATACTTCAGATTTGGCTTCTTTTTCTTCACCATCTCATATGGTGTCTTTCCATGCTTGTTAATTAGTGTAGCATTTTGAGTAAAACAAGCAGTCTCCACAGCTTCAGCCCAGAAATAGGTTGGAAGCTTTGCTCAATCAAGCATTGTACGTGCAGCTTCAATGAGAGTTCTATTCTTTCTTTCAACAACTCCATTTTGCTATGGAGTTCCAGGAGCAAAAAATTCCTGCTTGATGCCATGGTTTTTGTAGAACTCTTCCTTTATCAAATTCTTGAACTCAGTACCATTATCACTCATTATTTTCACAGAATCTTTGACCAATTTATCCAGTTGCCTAACATGATCAATCAAGATAGATGCAGTTTCAGTTTTTGTGTGCAAGAAATACACCCATGTGTATCTGGTGAACTCATCCACTATGACCATAGCATTTTTTTCTTTGCAATAGACATGACATTTACTGGACCAAATAGATCAACATGTAAAAGGTGATAAGGCTCAAGAATTGATGATTCAGTCTTGCTCTTGAATGAGGATTTCCTTTGTTTAGCCTTCTGACAAGAATCACAAAGTCCATCAGGAGCAAATACCGACTTTGGCAGTCCTCTCACAAGATCTTTCTTGACTCGTTCATTTATATTGTTGAAATTTAAATGAGAGAGTTTCTTGTGCCAATTGCAGCTTTCTTCAATTGATGCTCTACTCATCAGATAGATTGCAGAACCATCAGTACTTATTGAAAGCTTGGCTTCATTAATGTTACCACGCCTGTATCCTTTCAGAACAACTTTGCCTGTAGATTTACTTACAACTTCACAGTGTTCTTCAAAGAAATCCACATAATAACCTTTATCACAGATTTGACTGATACTCAGCAGATTGTGTTTAAGTCTTGAGACCAGCACTACTTCTTTAATGATGACATTCCCAAGATTGATATTGCCATATCCCAATGTTTTTCCAATGTTGCCATCTCCATAAGAAATACTTGGGCCAGCCTTCTCCACAAAGTCTGATAGCAGGGCTTTATTTCCAGTCATATGTCCTGAACATCCACTGTCCAGAACTATAATATTTTTCCTATTGCCCTTTAACTCAGTAGCTTCAGAATTGCTTTCAGCACTTCCCATATCAGTATTTCCATCAAGGCATAATTTTCCTCACTTTCAGAATCTGAGGTATCTGTCCAGCTTTTGTTCTTTATGACAAGAGACTTGCCTTTGTCACTCTTCACTTTCTTGCAATCAGGAGATATGTGGCCTTTCTCACCACAGTTGTAGCATTTGACATTTGTATAATCTCCTCTGACAGACTTTCCTCCTCTGCCCTCAGATTTTTTGAAATTCTTCTTATCAGAACTTGCGCCTTTCCTGGAAAACTTCTTTCCCTCCCTGAACTTCTTGTATGTAATCTTTGTGATTCCTTTCACCATAAGAGCACACAGCTTCTTCATCAGCATCCGTCTCAGGCAAGCTTTCAGATTCTGAGTCATCATCACTTTCAGAACTTGATGACTCAGTATCAGACTTTATGAAGAGAGCTTTACTCTTGCCTTTCCTAGAAGTAGCTGCCTTGGGGGATTCTTCTTCAGCCTTAAGAGCTACTGTCCTTGACTTTCCTCCTTTCCTCTTGCTTCTTTGTTCCATCTCAAGTTCATGAGTCTTGAGCATCCCATAAATTTCATCAAGAGTTGTTTCATCAAGATTATAGTTGTCTCTTATTGTTGTTGCCTTCAAATCCTAGATTTTAGGAAGAGCCAACATGAATTTAAGGTTTGAATCTTCAAGATCATACTCCTTATCAACCAGTGACAAATCATTCAAGAGTTTGACAAATCTATCATATAAATCAGTCAATGACTCATTAGCCTTTGAGTCAAAGTGTTCATACTCTTGAGTGAGTATTGTCTTCCTGTTCTTCTTAATCGTATCAGTTCCCTGACATCTTGTTTCCAAGGCATCCCATATCTCCTTTACAGTCTTGCAGTTTATTACCCTATTTGACATTACATTATCAATGGCACTATGCAGTAAGTGTCATACCTTAGTATCCTTAGCAATTGACGCGATATATTCAGTAGTGTAATCACTCTTTTCCTTTGGTACTGACTTTGCTGCTTCACCTACAACTGTAACAGCGAGCTTGGTTGGTTTGTGAGGCCCTTCCTTGATTCTGTCAAGATATTCTGGATCTGTAGCTTCCAGAAACATGGTCATCCTCACCTTCCATGTGGGATATTCAGATGGTCTTAATATGGGAACTCTAATAGTCTCATATCGGCTTTGGATTTGTGTCTTTGGAGGTTCTTCAGTTTTGGTGGGCTTAGTTGGAGTTTCTACTTCAGACATGATTGTTTTTGGATCTTAAATTGTTTGTGTGTTAACAGATAGGCTCTGATACCACTTGTTAGGTCACACACACTATAGAGGGGGATGAATACAGTGTGCACTACTAGAATTCTGTCAATAGACATCGGTCCTTAGACATCGGTTGCTGAGACGACCGATGTTAAAGTTATATTTAGACATCGGTTATTTTAAAACCGATGTTACTACTTATTTTAGACATCGGTCCATAAAATAACCGTTGTCTATAGTTATTTTTTAAAAATGAAAAGCGTTAGTTAGACATCGGTTTTTTATGTAACCGATGTCTTTGTTTTATAGGCATCGGTTTGAGTTTACGACCGTTGTCAATGGTTAACTAAAAAAAATTAAAAAAAATGCGAAAAGTTTCCCCCCTTTTATTTCCCAATTATTCCCCCCTTAACCAAAAAATGAACTCGTCTCTCTAGTATCTCTCTCTTCTCAGCTCTCTTCCTCCCCCTATCTCTCTTTCATTCTCTTTCATCTCTCTCTCTCTATCTTTCTCGCTCTCTCTCTCTTTCTCGTTCTTTCTCATCTCTCTATCTCTAACTATATTTTCATAATTAAAACGCTAATTTATATGACCATCTCACATTGCAAGTAATTAGGGTTCGAATTAAACACCAAATTATAGATCTTCAATTAATCAAACTCCTGCTATAAGAAACCTTAATTTCTCGACCCAGCTTGGATTAGTTTGTATAATTGGGTTTTTTTTCTTTATCAAGATTGGGTTTTCTGTGTTCTTACTTTTTATTGGTGTTTTTAACAGGTTATGAAACATCAGTACCCATCTCAAATTGGAGCTTTCAAAGTTTGTGGATGACATTTACGAGAAAGTGAAGGAGAAAGAGAGTGGTGTTAGTGTTGCTTCGGTGAGGAGTTCTGTGCTTCTTTTATTGAATTTGATTTGTTTAATTTGTGTATGAGATAGTAGTTTCACTATAATTGTGAGTTTCATCGTTTTCTGTTTATGGTATAAAATCCGATTGTTTCAATGGCTTTAGTAACTATGGTTATTTTGAGTTTATTTGTAGACGCTGTTCAATTTTGGTTCTAAACTGTATAAGGTTTTTTTTACTACAAGTCAGGCACAAGAAGTTGCTCATGTGACTGGGATAGACTAAATTTACAGGCAGTGTACAGTTACAACAACTCTATATATATGCTGACCTTTTTTTCTTAATTGTGTTCATGTAAAACTACATAAGTATTAGTTTAAAGGAGTTTGTTATGGTACAATGTTTCAAGATATATATATATAGTGGCTATGAGTAAGTTGTTTTTTCTGCAAATTGTTCTTTCAAGATGATTTTACAGTATCAACTGTTATTATGCACTGTTATTATGCTTGCTGGAGAAGTGAGGCATCCTGGTTCATGTGTTTACTGATCTTTCCTGTTGTTTGGAAAATCAGGGTGGCACGACTTATATGAGATTTCAACCCCTAAACCCTGATGGAGGTTATAGTTTGATTGAAGGGGAGGATGGAGAGGACTCAGATTGTTCTGTTTCTCTATCGAAATATGGATTAGAGGAACTAAAAGGAGGAGATGGTAATGAAGTTGGAATGCTTTTGCAAGAAGAAAGTGGTCATTTTGAGGAGGAAGATTTAAGTAAGGTAATGGAAGATCTAATGTTGATGGGCATTTTTATCACTACAGTGTAGGATTCTTCTTCTTAGTAATCACTTTAAAGTGAATGTGACCAATGCTGATAGGCATTTTTATCACTACAATGTAGGATTCTTCCTCTCGCGCTTTGAATGTCGATGCACCTGCTTTGTTTTTTCTTTGCTTCACTTTTATTTATTGTATGTTTGTACCTTTGATGTTGTTCATTAAGTTTGAATGGAAATAGCAGTGCCTCTGTCCTCACCTGGTTATTGGCCATCCCATCATGCAAAATGCGAGCAATGGAAACACAAAGATCTTGGTCAACCATCGGGAGATAACTAAACCAGAACTCTGGGTGATGCAGGTTTGTATTCTGAATGTAAATAGATATATCTTGTCTTTGTTTTATTAATTTTATATTGTTGCTGATGTAGCTTTTCATATTGTGTATTATCTGACCATTCTGTTAAACACTTAAACTTGTAGTGGGCAGGAATCCAATGTGAAGGACAACCACACTTTTGGTGTAGTGCCGATGGTTCATTCCAGGAAGTGGGATAGAAAAATAAGAATAAGCGAATATGGTTTAAGGTGCATACTATTGTAGTTTGTTCATTGGTTATCCCTGCCTGTATCAAATCAATGTCTAAGTCAAGCACTAATTTTTACCTTCAAATTTATATTACAGCCAAAGGTCAAACTATTATGTTTTGTCCTCTCATTGCCTATCCCTTCGGAAGCTGCAATTTCTGTTCAAGAAGAAGCTCTTAAAGTTGCTACTTGTGATGGGAGGGTTTGTTAGTGTTTTGAGTTTCAGGGAAATGTGTACTGTTTTGAAGGAACAGAAGCGGTGGAGACAAGTGAGGGACTTTTTCGGGTGGATGAAATTGCAGGTTGTTTTTGTTTTCTTGTACTTGTTAGGTTTATATGACTCTAATTGTTTAAGTGATGATGATCTTTGAAATTTTGCTCGTAGTAATTTATTATGACTGTTGCATGAGGATGGAAATTTCAATATCCGGTTTTTTAGCGATGTGTAGTTTTTTATTTTAGTGCTTGTTTTATTTATCTTTGCTGTTTTCAACTATATATAAAATAGATGGCAGTACAACTAAATTAAAGTTTATTCAAAGATGCTCGGGGTTGCAACAGAAGTTTGAGTAATAAGGCATGAATTCAATCAAGAGTTACAGAGTAATGAGCTTTGTTGATATAATATTATAGTTTTTCAGTTGCTTGTGATATGTAGAATCTTTCCTAATATCTTTTGTTGCTACCTAATTTGAATGTCTCGAGGATTTTCTGGTCTTATCTTGAACTTTTTCCACTACTTTATATGATTTGGTTTATTTGTTTTCTTTTAATTTTAACTTAGATGAAATATACTTTGGAGTTCGATTTGGATGATTTCATTCTGATTCCATGTGATGCCACTAATACAGTGGTGTATAAGAACAATGGTTATTTGATGATTTCATAGAATGGAGGTATTAACCAAATGCGTGCAACGGTGAGTAGACCAAGCTAAACTCTGGTATAATTTAATTTTTTGTTTATATCTGAATTTCTTACATGCTAAGTACATGTTTCTGTTGAAATGAAAACGGATAAATGAATACCAATGTCACATAACTGTACTTTACCAACATCCTCAATATTTGGAACAGTGGCAGAAACAGAAAGAAAATGGACATACGCTAACACACCTGTTTTCAAGATTACAAGAAATCATTTTCAATCTGCTGACAATTGCCTCTAAAGCTGCTCCACGGGGATCATTCAGTAGATGAACTTCATCAATGAGTACCAGTGCTATATCACTGAAGAAACTGAGACCACCATCTTTTATGCGATACCGAGTTACTGCATCAAACTTTTGAAAAACGAGATACCGCGATTTAGCCGATGTCCAATATTCAAATTATTAGTTAGAAACTGGGAATATTTTTGCATAAATTTATCTACATTAACCTCAGGAGTGGTCAGAATTATGTCAGCTTCTTGTATAGTCTTGAAGTTGATTTCAACAGAAACATGTACTTTGCTGCTGAACACAGGTCTGCTACAGGGTAGCTGGGTCTCTGGACGATCTTCTATAGAAGTTATTGAACATATATAGAAGATGATCTTGAATTATAGAATAGTTTATTTAGAATTATAGACATATTTGAGATTAGTTGTACACATTGAGAATTTGTTGATCTTGAATTCAATTGAGTAATAATATATATGTATTAATTGAGTTTTGAGAATTAAATTTTTTCAGTATTGTGGTTAATGCATTGTCTAATATTCGATGCTAATACAGGGATATTAGCACATATAAACAAGGTAATAACATCGATTCAAAAATAAACACCCGATGTCTATTTATGATATTAACATCAGTTATTTAAAAAATAATCAATGTCTATTGTTCAAATTGACATCGGTTATTTATAAAAAAATCGATGTCTATTGTTCAAATTAACATCGGTTCTTTAAAAATAATCGATGTCTAATAGGTTAAAGACATCGGTTTTTTATTTTTAATCGATGTTAATTTATAAATATTGCTTGTGTGTTATAGTTTTAAATAGGCCTAATCGTCCTAATATTACATTTCTGAACTTGACATTACATAATTATATAACAAGAATGTGAATTAGACATCAGAAATTTTCCAGAAACGATGTGTAATATTACATAGACATCGGTTTTTAACCGATGTCTATGAGAAAATACATTTAACATCAGTCGCGAAGACATCATACATTTTTTACATAGACATCGCTTTTTAACCGATGTCTAAGGTCTTTTTTCTAGTAGTGATGGTACAATCAAATCGAACTTTAATAGCTCAAGTAACAGAAAACAAACTTTATTCAAAACAATAAACTCTGTTACAGTATGGAACTGTCCTCTCTCAGTGATGAACAAATATCACGAGAGCTGCTAGGGTTACTATGAATAATCTTCGCAATAATGATAACACTTATAGTGTAAACCCTATGTCTGTCTTTATATACTACACAGTTACAAGATAATCGCTAATTGATATGGAATATAATTCTGCTTCCTAAAATATAATAATCAGATATCTTTTCTTCCAAGTATTCTATTCTTCATAGAATTCCTTCTTCATGCATATCTCTTCTTATGTTTGTCTCGATCTTCTCTTCCTGTAAATCAGCTGCCTTCCTTATCTGAACGTTTCCTTTAAGTCCTGATATTATCTTCTGATAAATATCTCCTGAACCTTAAGTACTGATGACTTAAGTTCTGACTTCAGTAGAAGTGCTGATTTTAGTTAAGTACTGATTTGTCCTGTTTAAGTAAGATCTGTAAACTAAACATAAATCTCATTAGTCATGACATTATCAAATATATCTAACAGGATGGATATAAGTTCACAGCTTAACACCGACTAACCCTATGAACAAATAAAATTATATTCACATTTATAATCATTGAAGTAGATGGGAGTCATATTTATTAATTTTTTTTTTCTTAAAATAAAAATATGTATAACGATTAAAATTCATTTATAAAAAAATTATTTATGTGAATCACGTTTTTTGAGCCGCTAATTTACATCTTAATAACAAAAAAATTATACAAATTATGAAAATTTTAACACAAATACAAAAATTTATGATCTTAAGATAAAAAAAATCAGAATAGGTGTGATATCTTGGATTTAAATGTGAATTTCTCAAAAAACATCAACCTGTGATTATTGTATCTTTCATCCTCTTTATAATCACAATGCTTTGAAAATAATTTAACATGATCAAAGACTATCATAGATAAATGAGAAATAGTCGGAGTGAGGACTAATTGAACAAATTTGAACTTGTTAAAGATGAAAGAAGGGTGATCAATAGAAAGATAAATATACTTATACGATATGATCAATGAACGAGTTGATTTGAAATAAGTTATAGGAATAATATGAAGCAGGAATATGGATAAAAGTAATAATAGGTTTATTATAAATGTCGTGACTAAGATTTAAAGTAAGTAAACGTGTGTGGTTTAGACTGATTCTCTATTTTCATTACAGATTATAAGATATTATTATCCCAACTACACAAATTCAATTGCAAAAACAACACCAATATTGTTGTCTCTAACTTGGAAAATATGATTAATGTCATTTATACGATATTTAGAAATTTAAAGAATTAGATTACAATAAAAAATATTTAATGTTTTAGAAATTCAAATGTGTATGGAGTCGAAAGGAACTACTATCAACTACTAAAATTTAAACTAATCGACATGTGAAGATTATTGTAAAAAATGGGAGTCGAATTCCTATATTAAACCCTTGATGCTAACAAAATGGGAGTCGAATTCCTATAACTAAGGGGGAGAGTTATTGACTAAGAGGGAGTAAGAACAAGCTCACAATTTCATAACAAAGAAGAAAAAAATGAAGAGGCTTGCTAAGATGTTCAGAACAAAATCTCAACAGACTTGGTCTTGGAAGAATCCACCAAAGGGGTTACTTTAAACTCAAGGATGAAGGTAAAATGAGAGGAGTCTTCAGTTGAGGTAAAAAATTGAACAATGCTGACAATAAAATCTGGAAATCTAAGCAGTTCAAACTCAACACCATCAGAAGAGATTGGTCAGAACTAAGACATGACTAAACAAGTCATATCAAGTGGGAAAAGTTTAGTCTCAATCAGCTATATCAAGGAGCAAGAATCTCACAATAGCATCTCTTGCATTTTTATCTAAATTTTCTTGCTTATTTCTTCAAGAAGCTTAACAAGAGTAAATTATGCTGTCTTGAATATCTCTATGTCTATAATATGTTTTGTTATCATTAAGGCTGTAAATTTATGGATGTTATTCTATCAGTCATAGATTGAGGGAGATTATAAGCAAAACATATAATATAATTATGTTAAGTCAAATTATAGTCTTCAATGGCTAGCCGTTGAAAGGGTAGCTCATCAACTGATTGATGAGGTTTTTGTGATATTTTCTATGAGATTTTTGTTATAGTCAATGATGTTATTATTCATTTTAAAGTCATGAGAATATCCATGCATGGACTTTAGTTACATACATAAATATCCAAACAATAATCTTATTTATAAATTTTTTTTTTTTTTGTAATTTAAGCCACACACGGAATTTACTTGCATACATACATATACACATATAAGGAGGTTATCAAATGAGAAATCAAATTAAAATGAGGGGCTCAAACACACTTCATTAGGGCTGAGCATTCGATCGATTCAGTCCAAAACCAGACTGAACCGAATAAACCGAAAAATTGAATTATCATATTTTCTTGGACCGAAGGACCGAAATTGTATTATGCACCGGACCGAACCGAAATAATTCGGTTCGGTTTTAAACCAAACGGACCGAATTTTTTGAAAAAAATAAAATTATATTAAAATTTTAAACCAAAAATTATAAAATCTAAAATATAATTAAAGTAAGGTGATATGTAGAGTTTTAAGAGTGTATAAATACAATTATAAATTAAAATTTATTATTAAAATTATTAAGATATATGTAAAAGATATAAAATAAAATTATAGTATTTATGATTTGGTCTATCCGGTATATTCGGTCCTCACCGAAATATTTCGGATTGAATAAACAGAAAGGTAAAACCCACAGATTTCTGGATTTAATTATTTGTTAGGAATTGTCTACGTCACGAATTAGGATTTATCAAGGCGTCAGGATCTGATAGAGAAATCAGGATATGATCAATTTTTAGGATATGATTTTCTGTTGAAAGCTTCATTATCATCCATTGATGTCTACATATGAATATCCGTCAAAGCTATAGCATATCTCCGTTGATCAGGTTATTCATTAAGAATGACTTGGATGACAAGTCAGAACTGCGAGATAAATTAAAAGGTTCTGATTTATAGACATATAATTGATATTTATAGAAAGTGGTAGAATTATACAATAACATATCTTCATAAAGATAAATATAAACTGTGATTTGATTCATCTATTCTTACTTTACTTTCATAATACATCGATTTGTTTAGTAATTATATCCAACCCCCCTTACATAATTACTTTACTGGGCAACAAGTGGTATCAGAGCGGTAAAATTAACTGTTAATTTGAAAAGGTCAAGATGCCTGAAAGTAAGTATGAAAGCATGAAAATTCCCATCCGGAAGAAAGCTGATTACTCTACATAGAGAGTAAAGATGTTGATGTTCCTAGAATCTATTGATGATACATATGTTGATATCATCAAAACAGGACCTCCATACCCTGTAGAAACCGTGGCTATGACCGCAAATGTTCCTAAACACTATGCCAGAAAAGAAAGATCAAAGTGGTCAGATCAGGAATCGGCTTTAATGCTAAAGGATACAAAAGCCATGAATATTCCGCACAATAGTTTGGACAATATGATATCAAACAGAGTGATTGCTTGCAAGACTGCAAAGGAGATATGGGATGCTTTGGAGACACAGTGTCAAAGTATAATGGAAATCAAGAAGAATAAAGAGCTGTTCTTGTGCAAGAATATGAGCAATTTGATGCGAAGGCTGATTAGTCAATTGGTTGGAAAAGAATATGAAAGAGAAAACCCAAACACTAAGTTTTTGAGAGCTCTTCCAGAATATTGGGATACTCAAGGATCAATAATCAGACATCAATATAATCTTGATTCACTGACTGTCGATGAAGTGTATGGGATGCTGAAAACTCATGACTTGGAGATCTAACAAAGGAAGAATAGAAAGGGTCAGATGATGAATGTTGTGGCTCTCAATGCTACGACTCATAAAAGCAAGGAAAATATGAGTGAGTGATCAAGAAGAAGGAACATGATGGAAGAATCAGATACTGATAATTCATAACACATGTACTGATAAGGATACCGAGAAGGATGGGGTTTGTAAAACTATAAAGAAGAGGTGGTTTCAATATAAGATTCTCTGGTGATGGCAAAGGCAAGTTCAGAAAGACTGATGGATAGTACACCAAGGGAAGGAAGTTTGACAAGACCAAAGTGACTTGTTACAATTGCAATGAAAGGGGATATCTGGCTTCTGAATTCCTCAAGTTAACTGGAAAGGCTTTGGTCATAACAAACTCCAACAAAGGCTGGATGGACTCATCAGGAACTGACAATGATGATGAATGCTATGTACTCATGGCAACTCATGAAGATGATGCTTCAAGAACTGATAAGGTACCTTCAGTTATATTCCCTACTGATATTGATAACATTTCTGAACTGAAAACTTATACTCTTTGCATGTCATTTTTAAAAATAAGACTATTGAATATGACAGTTTAATTGCTGATAATAAGAAGCTTGGAGATAGAAATAATTTTTTAGAATCTGAGTTAGTATGTATGCATGAGAATGAAAAAGCATGTAAGAAGGCCCAACATAATGAAACTCTAGAAAAACATCAAGTATGCTAAACTAGAGAAAGTTCTTGAGAATGAAAGAGAGGTGTTTAAAATATGGATCACTTCAGGAAAGAAAGTTCATAGTTTCATCAGTGACAAAGATTAGAAAGGATGTCTAGTTTATAATAAATTTACTGATAGGAATATCAATAAGGCTGTTAATAACACTAATCATGTTAAGTTTGTTAGAACTAATAAAAATGGAGTGAAATCTGTCTATGAAGTTATTTTTACCTCTAAGAATTCTGATGAGATGAAAGCGGAACCTAGAGTCTCTGATAAAAGGAAAGAAGAGCCTAAAATTCAAGAAAAGAAAAGAAAAAATATAGGACTTCTTTCGAAGAAGTCAGTTACAGAAGAAAATTTGTGAGTTAACTAATAGGACTCCCAAATCTAGGACTAAGAGAGGTAGAAACAAAAAACAAGAGATAAATAAGGCAATCAATTATAATTACATTCCTGATGCTCCTAAAAAAGCTTGTTTTAACTCTGATAATACTAATCATATTGCTATTGATTGCACGAAGCCTAGAAAGAAAATTTTTAAGATACCTGAGTATGATATTAGTGGTAGATCAATACTTTACAAAGCCTAAAATCCTTGTTCTCATTATGATAGCAGTTGACATTCTATTTACACTTGTAAAGATTATCATAATTTGTATCACAACAATTATGATCCTTTTCCAAAATTCAATAAAATTGTTTTTTAAATTGAACTGCTAAATTGAATGTGCATGCATCTTATAAAGTTAAAATTGTCGCAACAAATCCTGATGGAGTAACTCCTGATGGATGAAATCCTGAAAAGAATTCTTCTAAAATAAAAATACATAAGATGTCAAAAAGGACCCAACAAGTGTGAGTTCTTAGAAATTCTAACTGATTTTTATATTTCTGATTACAGGGAAATAAGAAGAATGTGTTTGTCTTGGACTGTGGTTGTTCAGCATATATGAGTGGAGCTTAATCCCTGTTATCAGAATATGAGTAGAAGGCTGGCCCAATAGTTTTCTATGGTGATGGAAATGTAGGAAAAATATTGGGATATGATAATATAATAATTGGAAATGTCATCATCTCAAACGTAACTCTGGTAGATGGACTGAAGCACAATCTGTGGAGCATCAGTCAAATTACTCACAGAGGTTTCTATGTTGTATTCTATGACACTCACTATGAAGTAGTTCATAAGATCACAAAGAAGAATGTTGTCAAAGCCTATAGACACGAGTATATAAAAGTTGGAAAATCATGCACCCTTGAAAAGGTTGCACTCGTGGTTAATAATCTTAAATCAGGAAAGAAGGAAAATCCTAACGCTATTAAGTCAATATTGTGATAATGCATGTGTTAAGGGGGAGCAACGTAAATCTATCAAGAACTGACCACACAATTATAAGGGGAGCTTCGCAGGGAACTAATACTGTAGTTTACATTACTAATGATTTGTTAATTTCTGACAAATTGATCAGTGGAAAAGGGATTCTTGATTTTGCTATTAAATTCATTAATGCAAATGCTGAGGGGGAAAATCATGAATAAATTCTTGATTTGGATTGCAAATTTGATCTCAGCAAGTGATTGACAAGACATGATTTTTCTTACAAAGGATGGTAACATTATTTCTTTCATGATTTTAATTGTTACAAATTTGTTTGATTCTCCTTGAAGTAATCATGATTAACTTGTCATCAGAATGTCTTTTATATTAAGTCTATTTGAATTCATTTGCCCATCTGTTCCACTTCTAACCATTGTTCTCCCGTTTTGAAACTCTTTTTAAGAACTATACTTGCCACCTGATAGAATACACATTTGGCAAAAATATTTGCCTATTCAAAATCTTATTGTAAATTTCTGTTGTAGTATAGTTAATCAAGATTTTTTTGGTTATATTCACATAAAAATGTTCTTTCCCTATCTATCTTATGTATCTGTGAATAAGTTAAAGCCGTGTGAATTAATTTTTATGTCTTGCAAATTGGCTTCAAATGTAATAGATGGAGATAAAGAGGTATCCATATCTTGAGTTGTTACTAATTACTTTTCACTTCCACACATAATCGGACACATGTGTAGTACTGAAATATCATTATTTCCTGTGTTATTAATGTCACATATATAAACTCTGTCGACCCTACTCAAGCTATTATGTTATCTTTGCAGACTATCCATTATCTCCCAACTTTTGTGCTCAAATTATGTAGCAAATTATAATGTACTCGTTTGCGGTTGCTTAAAAAATCTTCTATTAACCAAAGTCGATGCCATCAGGTTTCTTGATTCCAGCTTATGTTACGAGGATGCCATAATTGCAAAATGGTGTGTTGAATTAGATCAATTTCAAGAGTGATGTTATTCATTTAGAATAGAGTGACTTTGTCAGTCCCACCGTAGTCGGCGGTTGACCAGAATTTGAAGTAGAATCTGGAGGCTAAAGAATATACAAAGAAGTTATTTTTAGGTGAGGTGAAAGAACAAAAAAATAATAACCAGAGAAAAGTAGTTGTACTTCTACAATTATGCAAAATGAGATGCTGTGGGGCTAGCCTGTGTGCCTCAACATCTTTCCGCTTGCTGCAAGTCCCCTCCATGCAAGGCACACATGAAGAATAGAAACTGCAAGGTCCCGAATGAATCAATAAAACTGGACATCTTCATACCTCTGTCATTCACGTTCTGAAAAGGTTGAGGTTAGTTGGTCGTTTGAGAAAAAGAAAGGTGGGAAGTTTAAAAAATCCGACCAGTTTTAGGAAGGATAGGGTGCAACGAATAACGGAGAGAAAATAGGGCAAAAAGATTATATTCTCTAAAAAGCCTCATTAGCATGTACTATGCAATATACAAAAAGTACACGTAAAGCCTGTACTACAACATTTCTACTTTTAGCACCTCTATACATCCCAACTTGTATTTTTTCACTTAGTATTGTCGGAAAAATATTATGATCAATACAAGATAGTAGATTATAAGATACATTAGTATTCTTTAGATTTTTAACTGATCGTATCCCCAGAAATTATACGATGCAGGAACTCAAATTATATGGAATTTCATATAGAGGTTAAAGAACGTAACCTTTGTAACTCTAAATAAACCATTTAAACAAAAATATCAGTTTGAAGCACGCATCCCGAGAGGTAACAGTTATTGTCTAAGATGGACATAAATATAACTAACATGAGAGATGGACATAAATATAACTAACATGAGAGTCATTTTTCCGGACAGGATAAATATTTAAAAAGTCTTAATGACCTTTTGGCCCTTAAAGTATGGGCCAATGTACCTACCAGCACCAAAAATATAGAGTCGTACCCTTTGACCCCTAGAGTATTAAATATCGTTCCCTTTAGCCTTTTTCATGATTAAAACGACTTATCGGACTAAATCGGAGGGTAAAACAGTCTTTATTGTAAAAAAAAGGGCTAAAAGGAACGATATTTGATACTATAGGGGCTAAAAGGAACCGTATGGAGGATATTTTGATAGAGAAGATTCATGAAGTGAAAAGAGCTGAGTGTCAAACCTTAAAATTAATTTTAATGATAGATATTTGATGCATTAGTGTCAAACGTCTCTGTCATCTAGTGTCTAAAATATCTATTAACTGAATAGGTTTGTAGTTTTACCTTCCACCTGGAGAAAAAGATTAAACATAAGTGCTTCCGATAACAAAATATAGATGTCCGTATCTGCTCACAAACCGAAATTGCAAACATCAAATGTTTGGTTTATGCTCAACTGCCAAACCCATCAACCCTTTTACAGCAACCTATATTATCCGTGTACTGCATTGCTCAATGAGCATCTGCAGAAGTAGGACAGATTTGCATAATTTGAGACACTCTAAGTTGCATTAAGTAAGCATAAACTTTAACAAAATGTCATGACCTGCAAGAAATTAAACATGTGTATTTCCAACATAAAAAGCGACGAATACAAGGTTGAAAAGGTTGTACTTGATCTTTTCACGGAAATCTCCTCCTATAACTCCTACGTCAGATGGTTTTCTAATTGGAAACTGCTATTTTATTATTATATCTTCAGTTAACTAGCAGTGAAAAACTAGATATGAAATAACAAAGATAATTTTCTTTTGTCAGATAGCAAAGGACAAATTACTGCACACCAATTTCACTTAAAACGGAGGAAGAATAAACTAGCAGTGAACAACCCTATAAGATATGTTTGATTTGTCACAGTTTAGGAGGAGCTGTTATATTAGTGTATGTTACCCGCAGGATTGAGGAGAAGCCTCACAAGCTGTCTAGATTGATCTTATATACTAAGGGTACAGTCTTTAGTCCGTCATGTTCGATCATTGTATAGAGGTTTAGATATGCTTTATACGAGCTATTTTGTACACTTCACAGTGTGATATATGTATTATGTTTGCTCATATGTGATATATGTATTCTCGTCTCTCACTTCACAGAGAGAACTTGCGATCATTGTCATTAGGCAGAGTTTATTGACACATGATAGTATTCAAACGATATAACCAAAAGACAACAATGCTATCCGCGGTCATCGTTTGGGAACCTACTTCTCTCGAAAGGAATCTCAGCTGAACTACTGAAGACAAAACTATAGGTTGCATGCACAAAACATGCAAGTCATATTATGGTTAGTTAACCACAAGCTAGTACTGGTGGTATAAGAAGTAGAGATTGAGGTGTTTGGGTAATGGGCACTCAACAAAAATTGAACCTTATGTCTTATTAACATTCTCTTTATTTTTCTTGATCTCTGTACAATATCTTCTTGGTTTGTATGCTAGAACAACGCTTACCTGGGCCAATCGGCCTCCCGTTCTTGGGTAACTTTTATGTTGTTGATCCTCTACATTCACTCTACAACACGAAACTTGAAGCACCCATAAAGTCTCCACAGGCTCATTCCACAAATAGTCTTTCGATAGAAGACAGGAGCTGCTTAACTTGGCTCGATGCACAACTACCGAGAAGTGTAATATATGTTAGCTTTGGGAGTCAGGTGGCCATCACAATAAACCAAAAGACGGAGTTGTGGATCAAAAATTGATTAGTAGGGAACAATTTTAGTAAAAGCCGATTTTCCATACCTTTTAACTCTTATAGTATTAGGTATCGTTCCTTTTAGCCTTTTTTTACAATAAAGACTGTTTTACCCTCTCATTTAGTCCGATATGTCATTTTAATCACAAAAAGGGCTAAAGGGAACGATATTTAATACTCTAGGGGTCAAAGGGTACGACTTTATACTTTTGGGGCTTGTAGGTATATTGGCCCATACTTTAGGGCCAAAAGGTCATTAAGCCATTTAAGAAAGAAACCTGAGAAATGCACGTCGAATAAAGAATGCTAGCATTAATGTGGTGAATCATTACATCGAACAACTTGCATAAAAATTCGATTATGGAACCCACAATTCTTCAAAGAAATTGCCATATTTTAGTCTACATGGAATAAAATATTTCATGGAAGTGGAGGTTGTTGTATTAGATATATAATTTATTAGTCCAAAAATTACGTAGAAGGGAACAACTATGCACCTCAAATTAGTTAAATGCTAAAAACTCTTGCACTAGATGCAAAGAACTTTGAAAATTTAGTAATTCATCCAAAGAAGGTGCAACAAATGATAGACTTGATATGATCATTTTTAGCGTGTACTCCTTTACATTTTTCAATAACCTCAAAGTAACGAGGTTGCCACATGATTTGTTGATAGTTTGTTGATATTCCTATTCTTCGATTGTGACCAGTATTATCCTTAATATTTTTAACTTTCCCAACTTGATCATGTATATATTATTTTTAACACACTCAATTTCGATTAAAATTATTATCCACTTGGTGTTTTTACAATCTCCAATTGCATAAGACAATACTGAAGTTGTCATGTAATGATTTCAAGAATGCTCCATTTTTCTCCATGTTCTACTTTCTTTTTCCAATTCAACTTTCTAATTTTTTTAAACACTTCTAGTTTGTCATATCAAGCCACATTAACTTGAAAAATATTCAAATTAGTCATTTATTTAAGATGTAATATTTGAGCTAAGACGTATGTCATTATATTTTTAAATCTCTACCTTAGGCTTTCTCTGTTAAAATCACATTAAATTTTAAGACGCACATCATTATATTTTTATACGTATACTTTAGGCTTTATGTGGTCAAACATGTTTTAATGCATGAAACAGATCGAAAACCACATGGGTTGGGCAAGAAAGATTCTCCATATTTTACAAATTGATTTGAAATAAATTAATAGTTACTCCCTCTGTCCCATTCAATTCTATACACTTTCCTTTTTTGAATGTCCCATTCAATTCTATACATTTCAAACTTACCAAAAATAGTAAAAATTTAATAATATAAAAATCAACTACATCCACTACTTACCCCCACTACACTCACTTTATCCATTAAATATTGATTGGTCCCACCACTTTACCCAACTTTATACTTTTTTCTCACTAAATTATACTTTATTCTTCTCTCTCATCCCACTATCTTACCAAAATTCCCAAAAATAACATTATTTAACTACTATGTCTTGTCCTCCGTGCCCAAACCATTTGTATACAAATGGCTCGGACGGAGGGAGTATTATCTAGTAATTTTTACAAACCTAAAGGGACTGGGTTGTTATTTATAAAAGTTTATGTGTATTTAAATTTACGAAAAAAATATGACTATTTCAAAAAAATTTGAAATTCCAAATGATCGATTTGCTATTAATTCAATAAAATGCTAAGGTCATTATTTAAAATTTTGTGAAAATTTACTACATATAAAGATAGTTATAAGGGGTCAATATTTTGTTTTGACACACCCGCATGTGATGTTATCAAATAAATTAAAATTCGAGATATATTTAAAAAATATTGTTATTGAAACTTGAAATGTTACAATCATAAATTATAAAAAATTAAAAACTAAATAAACTATTTGAGCTTTCAACTCGGATCCAATATTTTATTTAATATTTACATATTTATAGAAAGAAAAAATAGAAGGTGAAAAAGAATAGTAACTAATAGTGTGTCTATGTGGCAACCAACCAATGTGACACATACTAAGGCCGCATCAAGTGATGACAAGTGTACATCTTTTTTTAATCTATAACTTGGCGTATATGTGTGTGTATATATAGGGGCTACTCAGATAGAAATCAATTGAGAATAATAACCAGAAACCAAATATTTTTTTTAAAAATTAATTCGAAATATAACACATATGGTATGCAAATCGATCGTTAAGAGATGTAGAAAAATACAGTGAAATCGGATTTTAAATAAAACTTACGGTGTGACGGGAAAAATCAAATTAAAAACGGAGGGGAAAAGCTGAAATTAGGTGTGAGAGGGTGCAGAGTAGTTGGGTGGAGTGATTTTGGGGAGCATTAGATTATATTGGTTTAATTTTAGTTTGTATTTGATCATTCCCCTATATATATAATGTACCTTAGCCCTTTTTTCTTTAATCTTTCATTCCGGATATATGTGTGTATATATATATATCAGTTTCCTATATATATATATAACTCTATCTCTCTCTATACATAAAACACACATCTTACAAATCTCTCAATCACTTTTTATTCACAAATAGTCACTTGATTACATTTCTCTCAATCCCTACCTCAATTAAAAAATGGCTCCTATCAGACATGTTCATGGATCAAGCAGCAGATCTCATAATAAAAGAAGTCAATACTTCAAGCATGGAGATCTAGTTCTGGTGAAGACTGCTGACTACCCCGCATGGCCAGCTGTGGTTTGTTCTTTTCATATACCATGTCTACTAATTTTCTAGTCCAATTATCTTAGTAGCACTTTTACTTGTATTGGACAATCAATTTTATATGACATACACCTTGCTATCCTCATTTTCTTAGGGTAAATTATGCTAAAATGTGTATAAGAGGACTTGAAATCATGAGATAGCGGTGAATGAGGCTGGTTATGTTTGTCTTTAAGACTAATTTTGGGCCTCAACTGCTTCATTTTCACTTTATACATAAAACAACACTAAACCAATAGTCTAATAAAGATATGTACCAAATGTAAGGGCCTTTTAGTTTTGTAAATGTAGTACTTGGTGTTTATCCTTTATTCCCCCAAATTTTTTTTTTTTTATAAAATGGAGCTTTTTGACATATTGGTGCATATAACAGATGCTTTCACACAATGAAAATAGTATCTTTGTGTTAAAAAACATTTTCTTAAAAGATTTAAAAGGTAAATATTATAAAATATTAATGATATAAGAATATAAATCTATTTTATTAATATAACATCTAAGTAGTGATTCTAATATTAATTTCCTAAAATTTAAAAATTCACAGGGGAATATATGTCTAAAATATTAATAGGATTTTAAGTAATACACTGTTGTAAAATTTAAATAGATAAAAAGGAATTATATTTTTTTCGGTATAAAATGGGTTTCTATATTATATTATTAAATATGTTTATAAAATATTACCTACATTGTTTATTTATTTTTATTTTTTCCATAATAACAGTATAGTAAAACACCTGTTTAATATATATCCTATTTTAATTCCACATAAATGAGCAATACATATAATAATCTCATATATATTAGTTCTATTTTATGGTTTAACATATTTATAATTTACTTAATAGAAAAAATATTATGCTCACTATAAATAATTAAATATAAGTAAATTCATACTAGGCTTTGATGTTAATATGTTTTTAAGTTGAACCTATCACATATTCTTATGTATAATTGTCTTGAACTTTCGAGATTGCCATGGCTGAAGATTTTGGAAAAACTACACATAAATGGAGATATTATGTACAGTTATTTGGGACACATGAACAGTAAGCTTCTTCTCAATTCCTTATATTAGTAAACCTATGTCAATGGTATGAAAATCAAATTTGTGAAGGGCATCTTACTAAATATGTAGAGATTTATGGATCATTTGAGGATTCAGGGAAAACTGACACCAGTTAAATATGTGTAAAATGTGTGTGTGCACGTGGATGTGTTAGATCTAAATATATAAATTCTATACAAAAGGAATTTTCTTGTTCTATCAAAAAATTATACTTACATGTGAATTTTCCTATTAAACTCCCAATTTGGCTATATATTTATGATAAATTCACGTTTATAAATTTGACAATATGAAGGCCCTAAATCCTAACTCCATGCCAAGTTTTTAGACTTAAGATCCAATTAAAGTAGGAAAAAATTTAAAAATAAAAATATTTGTGTTTGTCAACCCAGTAATGCCTATTTATATACCACTCTAATGTTCCATTTCTAGACTAGCCCACTAAATGAAATAATTTACACATTGCAAAAGTCTCAAGACTACAAAAAAAACTTGATTATTAAGTCATGCTATAAAAAATAATAGGCCAAAATAGAACTGTTCTATATCTTGAAGTAGTCTAAGAGTGTATGATGTCTTTTATAGGACTATTGAGTATTTTTGTATTATATAAATTTTATTTAGTAGTTATAATTCATAAAAGAGGTGGTGAGGTAACATATTTGTGCATTATTTATGTGCATGCAATATTGCTCAACCATTGCACATTAAAAGTGTATATTGAAGGTTGACAAAAAGAGAATCCCCACTTTATTTTAGACTTCATTCTATCCCTCAATGTTTAGGTTCTTAAAACATGCTAACACATTCTTTCTCTCAATAATATAAAAATTTTGTGTGAAGTTTATATTGATAAATAATATATGTTAAAGAAAATCAGCTAAGTTTTTATATGAATGAGGTTAAATATTACCTCTACTCTTTGGAAGCAAGGATACCGTAATTAATTCTATTGGCTTAAGATCCTCATTATGGTAAAATCCTTTTACGAATTACTTATATAAGCTTAAAATGGCATGACTTGTTTCAACTTGCAGTAGATAATAATTGAGGATTATCGTTTTTATAATCTTGATTAATCTTGATTAAGTGATAATATACCAATATTTTTCTATTTACAAGGTTGAATAAATACAATTGAAAATGAATGTAAAATTATTGTCTTTCACATCTACTTACATATGATAATGTCACAAGAATAAAAATGCTAATCAAACAAAATTCATGAATGGTCTATGTAAATATGAATTTTAAATGTAAACTACTCATTTTTTTTATGAATTGTACATTTGGTGAATAGGAATGCTTAAATGCAATGATGCAATAGTTTTTGGTCATGAAATTTTCAAGTAGTATTGCTATGTATCTCTCATTGTCTTTCTTTAAAATTGTGTTAGTTTAAGTATTTTTGTGTATGTCGTGTTATCTTTATATTAAGACCTGACATTCAACATGAAGTATGTTTTCTTATTTTATTTTTTGGAAGTAAATTTACTAATTTACGTTTCTTCAATTATTTTGTTTTTAACAGAGCTTTGGTTGAACCTAATAACATCCATTTATTTACGGGTGATGTCAAGATTAGACCTCGAGGAAAATAGAATGTAGCTAAATATTTCCCTACAACTGTTAAAGAAATTACGGAGTTATTGGAAAAAAGGCGGAAATCATCACTAGAAGCTAACCAAATCAGTAAAAGGTATGAGCCCATTTTTTTTGCTAATCCTAATAGTAAGCATATTATAATTTCCCTGATATACTTTCTTATGTTGCTCTCCTTGCATAGGCTCGAAACAGAAAACAAAGGTGTTCCAGGGAGCAAAACAAGTGCATTGTCAGAATCAAACAACGAGGACTCTATTCCATCTATAAGACATCTAGTTGCACTTGCTAAGGAGAAGAAATTGATAAGAGTTCCTTCTCAAAGCATTCCTCAAAATGTGTCTAGAACTCCTAAAATTGGTTCCCCTGTTCAACCAAGGGATAATCAAGGGATAATGTGTCTACTCGGGGCTCTATCAGTACTGAGGGAATTGTTGCTCGTGACGCATTCAGAGGTATATTGGAGATACTGTCCGAGTCAAAAGACTGTATACATCGGGTAACGCGTCTTGCATCAGATTGTGCTAAAAATGGAATTGCCCATGAGGTTGGTAATATTGTGTTTTTGCACCAGCATTTAAATATTTTGTTAAATATTTTTTTCTTTATTGACCATAAACAATGTTAAAGCTCATATATTTTTTTCTTTAAGAATAAACTGAATTTTGTGATTTACTAAAAGTGTTCATGTGGAAACATAATTAATGTCAATCTTTCAGTAGATGTCTATATATTAATTTGATTAAATATATAGGGTTACTTTCTTTAATCACAAGTGCATGTAGTTGGATTAGTTTTTAATTTTATATAGTAGGTAAATTTGTAATTTCTTGCTTTGATGACAAATTTTATATAGTTGAATTTGTAATTTCTTCTGTATATTAGCATCTATCCAGATTCAATGCAATTGTAAGATACTGTCTGGCGTGGTTTATGAAGAGCATGATCAGTACAAATGACTCAATTTTTTCTTAAAATTTTGTAGACTTTGCCGGAGCTTGTTTGGTTACAGTCGTGCAAGATCAGTTGCCTCGGCTGTTAGGAGCTGCTGCTCCATCAGGGGTTCACCCCGGAGAGAATCATAAGCAGTGTGCTAAGGTATCATTTACTGATATGATCACTTGAATGATTTTTTAACATTGCACTTTTCCATAACCTTCTTTTAAGTACAATCTATAACTACAGATTCTGCGATTATGGATTAAAAGGAAGATTATACCAAAATCACATCTTCAGCCTTACGTTGATCATATAGAGCATTTAATCAGAAATTCATCTCAAGAAGACATATATGTAATTCAATCAAGATCGACTGATGGCATTATAGAAGAATATGGCAGGTCAGAAATTATTAATATTGAGATCATGTAGCCTGTTTTGTTACTTTCATTACACATTTGTTTCTTATCTAATGTTTCTTACCATACGAAGTGTAGTAACCATATTTTATGCAATTTCCTTCATATTACTCTCTTCATATTAACAATCTTAAAATATTTAATTTAATCCTTTGATTATCTTCAAATTAAAATTTCATAAGAATTTTTCTTATGAGCCATATAATTTCCAAGTATGCCAATCAGCCCTGTTAGGAAAGTTGAATTTTGTGAAAAGATATACATGTGCTTGGTTTTTGTCAACCGGTGTTGGGTTTTAACATCAACCTCAAATTTCACTGAGTCTTACATTCTTAGTTACTCATTCTTAGTTTTTCACACAGCAATGTTGCTGTCCTTGGCCATTTGCTTTCACACATGTCTGCTGAAGAAGATGAAATCCATAAGATATCGTGCAATCAGGAGCTCAAAATGAAGGATGTCTCGGTCAACCACAAGGATGAAAAGGAAAATTCTGCTCACGGGAACGGTTCAGATGGAAGGGAAAGGAACTTACCACCATTACCACCTGATTCTCCTCCTCATCCTCCTCCTCCCCCTTTGTCACCACCATCACCACCTGATTCTCCTCCTCCCCTTTGCCTCTTTCACCAAAGCCCCAACTTCCACCTAATCCTCGCTCATGCCCCACTCCACTATCACCTTTTCCTATTGAGGATCCTATTCGATATTCTTCACATATCCAGAGAGCACCACCTCCTATTATGGGTGATACTCAATATAACCAAGATCTTTATTGCTCATATGATTGAATAATCTAAGTCTTCAAATTTTTGTAAATCCATTGAAAATATTAATTTTTTTTGCAGGGCCATGGTGTCAGCCATTAATATCGCCTCCAACATTTAGTTACTTTTGGAGGCCGTCCTGATCGAACGGGAAGATACCTTGTCCATCAGTTGTCTGCTCACATGTAAGCTTCTTTGTAAGCAAGTCTAGAGTGTTGAAATCTAGTGTGCACCATCAAGAAGAAATTTTCTTTGTTGAAAAGATGAGATTATGAGAAGATATTAAAAATAAACCTGAAATTGTATAATATTTTTTTTCAAAGCCATGTAAGAATGAAACTAAGTATATCTGCAGTTTTGGCCAGTTTGCATTTGCCAATTTACCTAAAAAGCAAAATATTTGTGCAGATTTTTTCCGGGGTCTCGCAAACCATGTTTTTAGAGGAATGGTTTAGGAAATGCATACATGTAAAAGAAGTTAAATGCGTCACGATTAATAGAATTTCCGGAGGGGATTCTTACTACAGTTGTATTTGCTTATAAAATCGTAGCACATTTTTCCGGAAAAAAAAGAAAGACTCAGATAATGCATAATTATTTGTACTTTTAGAAAAAAAACTAACCATGATTTAAAACTCATAACATAGGCATGATATTAAGATTGATAACTACACATCTACAATTAGATATTCATATAATCTTGTATTTGAAAATATTGAACTCATGATATACGAGGAGAAAATACTGAAGTTGTTATGTAATGATTTAAAGAAGGCTACATTTTCGTCCATGTTTTGCTTTCTATTCCAATTCAACTTTTTATTTTTTGAATACTTCTCGTTTGTGATATTAGGCCACATTAACTTAATAAAATACTCAAATTTATCATTTTTTTAAGCTGTAACATTCATAGTCTTTGTAATCCCGCTCAATTTTAAGACGTATGTCATTATATTTGTATATCTCTACTTAGACTTCATGTGTTCAAACATGTTTTAATGTATGAAATAGATTGAAAGCTATAGAGAATGGACAAGAAAGATTATACATATTTGCCGGATTGATGTGAAGCAAATTTCATGTTACTATTTAGTAATATTTATAAACTTGAGGGTCTATGTTGTTATTTATGAAAGTTCATGTGGAAATAACATTTATCTTTGTTAAGTCTTTTTTTCGAGCACTTAACACATGGCTCTTACAATTAACCTCCACATCTACGGTCTACACTCTATAGTCTTCTCCAATCCTCACATACGCTCTACTATCTTTTAAGTCTATTTGAATTCATCTGCTCATCTCTTCCACTTCTAACCATTCTTCTCCTATTTTAGAAATTCTTTTTGAGAACTAAACTTGCCACCCGATAGAATACACATTTGGAAAAAATATTTGCCTATTCAAAATCTTATTGTAAATTTTTGTTGTAGTATAGTTAATCAAGATTTTTTTGGTTATATTCACATAAAATTGTTCTTTCCCTATCTATCTTTTGTATCTGTGAATAAGTTAAAGCCTTGTGAATTAATTTCCATGTCTTGTAAATTGGCTTCAAATATAATAGATGGAGATAAAGAGGTATCCATATCTTGAGTTGTACACATAATCGGACACATGTGTAGTACCGAAATATCATTATTGCCTGTGTTATTAATGTCACATATATAAACTGTGTCGACCCTACTCAATCTACTATGTTATCTTTGCAGACTCTCCATTATCTCCCAACTTTTGTGCTCAAATTATTTAGCAAATTATAGTGTACTCGTTAAAAGTCGCTTAAACAATCTTCTATTAACCAAAGTTGATGCCATTAGGTTTCTTGATTCGAGCTTATGTTACGAGGATGCCATAATTGCAAAATGGTGTGTTGAATTAGATCAATTTCAAGAGTGATGTTATTCATTTAGACTAGAGTGATTTTTTCAGTCCCACCCTAGTCGGCGGTTGACCATAATTTGAAGTAGAATCTAGACGCTAAAGAATATTAAAAGAAGTTATTTTAGTTGAGGTGAAGGAACAAAAAAATAATAAGCAGAGAAAAGTAGATGTACTTCTACAATTATGCAAAATGAGATGCTGTGGGGCTAGCCTGTGTGCCTCAACATTTTTCTGCTTGCTGCAAGTCCCCTCCATGCAAGGCACACACGAAGAATAGAAACTGCAAGGTCCCAAATGAATCAACGAAATTGGACATCTTCATACCTCTGTCATTCACGTTCTGAAAAGGTTGAGGTTAGTTGGGCGTTCAAGAAAAAGAAAGGTGGGAAGTTAAAAAAATCGGACCAGTTTTAGGAAGGATAGGGTGCAACGAATAATGGAGAGAAAACAGGGCTAAAAGATTATATTCTCTAAATAGACTCATTAGCATGTACTATGCAATATACAAAAAGTACCCGTAAAGCCTGTACTACAACATTTCTTCTTTTAGCACCTCTGTACATCCCAACTTGTATTTTTTCAATTATTATTGTCGGAAAAATATTATGATCAATACAAGATAGTAGATTATAAGATACTTTAGTATTCTTTAGATTTTTAACTAATCTTATCACCAGAAATTATATGATGCAGAAACTCAAATTATATGGAATTTCATATAGAGGTTAAAGAACGTAACCTTTGTAACTTTAAATAAACCATTTAAACAAAAAAATCAGTTTGAAGCAGGCATCCCAAGAGGTAACAGTTATTGTCTAAGATGGACATAAATCTAACTAACATGAGAGTCATTTTTCCGGACATGATAAATATTTAAGAAGTCTTAATGACCTTTTGGCCCTTAAAGTATGGGCCAATGTACCTACCAGCCCCAAAATTATGGAGTCGTACCCTTTGACCCCTAGAGTATTAAATATCGTTCCCTTTAGCCATTTTCGTGATTAAAATGACATATCAGACTAAATCGGAGGGTAAAACAGTCTTTATTGTAAAAAAGGGCTAAAAGGAACTATATTTGATACTATAGCGGCTAGAAGGAACCGTATGAAGGATATACTAGCTTTGATAGGGAAGATTCATGAAGTGAAAAGAGCTGAGTGTCAAACCTTAAAATTAATTTTAATTATAGATATTTGATGCATTAGTGTCAAACGTCTCTATCATCTAGTGTCCAAAATATCTATTAACTGAATAGGTTTGTAGTTTTACCTTCCACCTGGAGAAAAAGATTAGACATAAGTGCTTCCGATAATAAAATATAGATGTCCGTATCTGCTCACAAACCAAAACTGCAAACATCAAATGTTTGCTTTATGCTCAGCTGCCAAACCCATCAGCCCTCTTACAGCAGCCTATCTTATCCGTCTACTGCATTGCTCAATGAGCATCTGCAGAAGTAGGACAAATTTGCATAATTTGAGACACTCTGAGTTGCTTTAAGTAAGCATAAAAGTTTAACAAAATGTCATGACCTGCAAGAAATTAAAAATGTGTATTTCCAACATAACAAGCGACGAATACAAGGTTGAAAAGGTTATACTTGATCTTTTCACGGGAATCTCCTCCTTTAAGTCCTACGTCAGATGGTTTTCTAATTGCAAACTGCTATTTTATTATTATATCTTCAGTTAACTAGTTGTGAAAAACTAGATATGAAATAACAAAGATACTTTTCTTTTGTCAGACAGCAAAGGGCAAATTACTGCACACCAATTTCACTTAAAACGGAGGAAGAACAAACTAGCAGTGAACAACCCTATAAGATATGTTTGATTTGTCACAGTTTAGGAGGAGCTGCTATATTAGTGTATGTTGTTACCCGCAGGATTGAGGAGAAGCCTCATAGGCTGTCCAGATTGATCTTATATACTAAGGTTACAGTCATTATATTTTAAGACGTATGTCATTATATTTTTAAATCTCTACCATAGGCTTTATCTGTTAAAATCACATTAAATTTTAAGACGCACGTCATTATATTTTTATACCTATACTTTAGGATTTATGTGTTCATATTAATGCATGAAACAGATCGAAAACCACATCGGTTGGGCAAGAATGATTCTCCATATTTTACGAATTGATTTGAAATAAATTACGAGTTATTATCTAGTAATTTTTACAAACTTAAAGGGACTGAGTTGTTATTTATAAAAGTTCATGTGTATTAAAATTTATGAAAAAAATATGACTATTTTAAAAAAATTTGAAATTCCAAATGATCGATTTGCTATTAATTCAATAAAATGCTAAGGTCGTTATTTAAATTTTTTTTACTACATATAAAGATAATTATAAGGGATCAATATTTTTTTTGACATACCCGCATGTGATGTTACCAAATAAATTAAAATTCGCGATATATTTTAAAAACATTGTTATTGAAACTTGAAATGTTACAATCATAAATTATAAAAAATAAAAAACTAAATAAACTATTTGAGCTTTCAACTCGGATCCAATATTTTATTTAATATTTACATATTTATAGAAAGAAAAAATAGAATGTGAAAGAAGAATAGTAACTAATAGTGTGTCTATGTGGCAACCTATCAAATTAAAAAACAAGGGGGAAAAGCTCAAATTAGGTGTGAAAGAGTGCAGAGTAGTTGGGTGGGCTGATTTAGGGGACCATTAGATTAGATTGGTTTAATTTTAATTTATATTTGATCATTCCCGTATATATATATATAATGTACCTTAGCCCTCTTTTCCTTAATCTTTCATTCGGCGTATATGTGTGTGTATATATATATATCAATTTCCTATATATATATATATATAACTCTATCTCTCTCTATACATAAAATACACATCTTACAAATCTCTCAATCACTTTTTATTCACAAATAGTCACTTGATTACATTTCTCTCTATCCCTGCTGCAATTAAAAAATGGCTCCTATCAGACATGTTCATGGATCAAGCAGCAGATCTCATAATAAAAGAAGTCGATACTTCAAGCATGGAGATCTAGTTCTGGTGAAGACTGCTGACTACCCCGCATGGCCAGCTGTGGTTTGTTCTTTTCATAGTACTAATTTTCATCTTAGCTGTAGGAGCATGACCAAGTCTATTTTCCCAAAGCACAGATGTATCTTTACAAAATTGAGGCTTTATTGCTCTGCATGTTAAATTGTTGCATAGTTTTACACCATCAGACTTTATATAATACAGTCCATTGCAAAAGTTTCACTTCCTGAACTGCGTTTGTGACATAATATTTGAAAATGCACTTATCAGGATTGAAGATGATATGACAATCATTATTTTTAGCAACCTTGTATATAGATAGTAAGTTATGATTAAAATTTGGAACATACAAGGTTCCCAACAACTTCAATCCATTTTTAAGTTGAAAATCACCAATAAGATGACCAAATTATCTCTGGTAGTTAGTTTAATAATGTGCTGGTGCCATATTAATATTTGTCAACAAATTTAAAGAGGTTGATATGTAATTTATGGCTCCAAAATTCACTATCCACTCATTTGAAGAACACTTGACACTATAGCACAATATCATAGCGGAAACCATGTCTGATAATGGAGCATCCATTTCCTCCATCCATCTGTGATATGTAGATTACCTGGAAACATCTTCGAGACCTTCTCAAACTTTTTTAAAGTCAACATAACACTACTATCACTACTACTGCAATCATCAATACTATCAGATTCAACATCATTATGTGCATTATAACTCTATGCAACATTGTCCATTCGTCCACCTTTATGACTCATAGATTTATTCCTTGCCACTCTTGATAATAAATTCACTATTGAGGGAATTGTTGCTCGTGACACATTCAGCGGTATAATGGAGATAATGTCAGAGTCAAAAGACTGTATACATCGGGCAACACATCCTCCATCTGATTGTGCTAATAATGGGATTTCCCATGAGGTTTGTAATATTATATTTTTGCACCGACATTTAAATATTTTGTTAAATATTTATTTTTTGATTGGCCATAAACAATGTTAAAGCTCATATGTTTTAAATATCCTATCATCTTTAAGAATAAACTGAATTTTGTGATTTAATAAAAGTGTTAATGTGGAAACTTAATTAATATCAATATTTCGGTATATGTCTATATTAATTTGATTAAATATATAGGGTTACTTCCTTTAATCACAAGTGCATGTAGTTAGATTCGTTTTTAATTTTATATAGTAGGTAAATTTGTAATTACCTACTTTGATGATAAATATTGTTGTGTGCAGGTTACTAAACTTATAATAGAGAAGTTGGATGAAGGGCAGAATATGCACGGTAGAGTAAAAATTTTCTTTCTTGTGGATTCCATTTTGAAGCATTCACATAGGCAAAAATGTAACACCCACATATTTCTGGATTTAATTTTTTGTTAGGAATAGTCTACGTCACGAATCAGGATTTATCAAGGCGTCAGGATTTGACAGAGAAATCAGGATATGATCAATTGTTAGGATATGATTATTTGTTGAAAGCTTCATTATCATCCATTGACAATCTATTCAATCACCCGTTGATGTCTACATATGAATATCCGTCAAAGTTATAGCATATCTCCGTTGATCAGGTTATTCATTGTGAATGACTTGGATGACAAGTCATGTGAATGACTTAGATGACAAGTCAGAACTGCGAGATAAATTAAAAGGTGTTGATTTATAGAATTATAATTGATATATATAGAAAGTGGTAGAATTACACTATAACATATCTTCATAAAGATAAATATAAACTGCGATTTGATTCATCTGTTCTTACTTTACGTTCATAATACATCGATTTGTTTAGTAATTATATCCAACCCCCCTTAAACAATTACTTACTGGGCAACAAGTGGTATCAGAGCGGTAAAATTAACTATTAATTTGAAAAGGTGAAGATGTCTGGAAGTTAGTATGAAAGCATGAAAAGTTCCATCCAGAAGAAAGCTGATTACTCTACATGGAGAGTAAAGATGTTGATGTTCCTAGAAGCTATTGATGATACATATGTTGATATCATCAAAACATGACCTCCATACCCTGTGGAAACTGTGGCTATGACCGCAAATGTTCCTAAACACTATGCCAGAAAAGAAAGATCAAAGTGGTCAGATCACTAGCAGAAGGTACAAAACAACCGTGGATTAGTGGGATTCTTTATCGGCCTCAAAAATTCTTTCATGAACATATTTCACTTTTATGCCTATCATAAATAGTCATTCCGGTTTCCTACTTGTGACTTAAACAGTTACCTCGGCTCCATGCATTTATTTATCAGGCTGAGAAAGATGCAGGTAATTTGAAATTAGTAAATTTATATACAATTTGAAGACAATCCAGTACTCTCGATAGGACAGGAAGAAAGTGTGGGATTAATCAGTTTATCAGTTTTTAGGATATTATAATGTACAATATAAATTTTTGCTGAGTATTCTGCATGGGCATCATAGCTCAAGTCAAGCGTTGGAACGCAGGACCTGGAACTAGTCGGTACTGATCTAAACAGATACTTGTTATATATAGGCTCATGGAAATTTTAACATTATAGCCAATGTATGTTACATAGGTAGATCTGTTTAATTATGTAAAAGATGAAGGAGCTTGGATATATCATATGCAGATATGTACTATGTAGCTGGGCTTGGTGAACAAGCCTTGGCATACTTATATACTTTAAGGAAGAGCTAGTACTCTACAGTTTCCCTATAAACATGTGTGGTTATTGGAATTCTAAAAGCTCTGTTAAAGTTAATCTCATCTGAGAGTTATGGAACTTATAACACTCTAACACAGCTTGCAGCCAGATTAGATCTAAACTGGTTAAAACTGTGTTATTTTAAAATAAGGATATGATAACTACTTTTGAGCTATTTGAAAGAATATTTTAATAGATTAGTTAAATTATAATGTAAATATGCCATTCTGGATATTCCTAAGAAACAAATAGTCTGCATTACGTGTTGCACGATATATATACTTTTCTATTTGGCTGTCAAATAACTTCATCATCCTACTAAACGCGTCAACTGGAACAACTACTGCATCAGAGAGGGCTCCCTTTATATAAATTGTTCCACGCTGAGCAGAGTCCTAGAAACATTTTATGATAGGATTAAGATGGAGCTCGTTTCAGTTTCGTCATCTTAGGTAGTGGAACCAGATGCCTTAAAGAGGCAATAGAGTCCTCGGGTCTGATTCTGACAAGGCACTCGTTTTCTTCTCTAGAACATCTTTATTTACTATTTCCACGCTATGTACATCAGGAAAAAGATATACTTATTATCACGAATACCAAAAAAATAAATTCATATACCTTGCACTTGTTTGATTATCTTTGAGTGATTATTTTCGTCTTCTTTGATATGACTGAGTGATTTCTAGTAATTTCGTTTAGAGCTCAACAGATATTTGAAGGTTCAAGAAAGGCTCCTTGAAAGAACAAATCTATTATACCTATTATAGGTGAACATGTGTTTTCTTGGTATTTGGTAAATTACTTATATACAAATATTGGAATTGAACCCCTGACCTCATGAAACAAGAAAGATTATGTTGAAGGATACAACCATTACAGCAACATAATTTTTTGCACAATTTTGTAAAATCATTAACTACATCTCTTTAGCATGAGCATTTAAACCCATTTAATAAATTATACATATATCAGTTTAACACCGACTAACCCTATTAACAAATAAAATTATATTCACATCTATAATAATTGTAGTATATGAGAGTCATATTTATTAATATTTGTCTTTTTCTTAAAATAAAAATGTGTATATTATAGAAACAACATGAATATGTATAATGATTAAAATTTATATATACAAAAAATTATTTTTGAGCGTGCGAATATTGGAAAATTTACAATAACTGTTAACCAAGGAAAAAAATTCGTGGTACAGACAAGATACGCTTCGACCAGAAAAACCCGTGCTCAAAATAACATATATTTTTCGAGCACGGTGGATAAAAAAATCAAATGGATTCAAGTAGAGTTTTCAGTAACATGTCAATAAGCTAGACCCATACTACGAGTTGTTTCATTCCATAAAGAAACCCGAACGCTCAAGAAATCGGTTGGAAAAGTGGATTCACATCTCTTACAACCAACACAATATTCTGTTTTGGAGCAGAAACAATTTATTTAGTTTTATATCCCGTCTCAGGGTATCATTTGTAATACGTCGGTGGGGAAGGTTCGGACACATTGAGTGCACCCGATACATGTATCATAAGTATTTACTAAATGTGACATTTGATATATTTATTTTTGGATGTAATAAAGTTTCGATATAGTAAACTTATAAATGAAGGGTATATTTAGATACTAGATGAATCAATGAGTTATCAGAACTTCAATTAACTCGTGAATAAAATGAATAAATTCTGATGGAAGATAACTATTCTTCTGTATAAAAGGATGGATATAAGTTCACAACTTAACACCGACTAACCATATGAACAAATAAAATTATATTCACATCTATAATCATTGAAGTAGATGGGAGTCATATTTATTAATATTTGTTTTTTTCTTAAAATAAAAATATGTATATTAGATAAACAACAAGAATATGTATAATGATTGAAATTCATTTATACAAAAAATTATTTATGTGAACCACGTTTTTTGAGCCGCTAATTTGCATCCTAATAACAAAAAAGTTATACAAATTATGAAAATTTTAACACAAATACAAAAATTTATGATCTTAAGATAAAAAAATTAGAATAGGTGTGATATCTTGGATTCAAATATGAATTTCTCATAAAACATCAACCTGTGATTATTGTATCTTTCATCCTCTTCATAATCACAATGCTCTGAAAATAATTTAACATGATCAAAGACTATCATGCTAGTTCAAAAGAAACTTCAAATCAGGAAAATTACTTCATAAAATTTATGAAACCCTGCTGCATATTGGTTTGGTTAGTTAGATGGTGATATTAATTAATTAACTAATGCCCGATACTTACTTAATTACGTGCTTAATTGCTACATGCTTTTGTCAAAAGGCAAAATATGACCTTTTCAAGATTTTTTTTTTCTGGAAATGAGTTGAAATTTTGTTTAAAATCAAAATTACCCTATCAAGTGATGATTATATTTCATCTTTGATCATGGATGACATGCACCCGTTAATCTTTCATCTTATTGAATAAAGTGATTGATTAATGAGTTTTTCATTTTACTGCATGCATTTTGAAGTGGTATAAGTTAGGAGGTGTTATACACTGGATTTCACGGTCTTCTATTTTATTGGATTGGTTAGATTTAAAACTAGTCATTATTTCTTTATATGTGTTTGTTTTTAAGTTTTTTTAAGAAAAATGTTATGAACATTTAATTGTAATGTTTTTTTTAATGAAAAGTTTTTCATTATTTTCTAACTCTGAATTATCTTTATATGTGAATGTTCCCGCATAGTTGATTATTTGGATGTTTTATCATTGATTACACATAATAAACCACTCATGATTACCTAATTTAGAGGGTTCCATGATTGTCTAATGATAAATTCATGGATTTTAACTCCGGTAAATATACACCATGTGCAAGGATTTAACAATATTATATAAGCATCTGTATCACAAATCAAGAATATGTTTGTTGACCATTGATACATTATGAAAGCATCAAATCTTGATATTTGAACTTGCTTATCACCGTATCTTTGTCAATGAATGCTTGTCAAAATGGTAACCTTTTCTCCTAAACTCTAACCCTTTCCCAATCCTAAATATCTTTGCTTTGTAGTGTTGATATGGAGGTCGGAAAAGTATCCGACAACCTTCTACCCCTTGAGCCGAAAATTAGAGTTGATAAACTTCAATCTGATTAAACCACCTCAAATGCTTCTCAATAAGCATCAGATGGAAAAACCGATGCAAAAAAAAATCAATCCGAAGGGAGTATGTCAGAGGTGATTTGGTGAGGGAAAGGGAGATCATCTAAGAAGTTCCAAGAATAAGGAGTGAGAGTTTATTGAGGGTTTGTCGAGCCAAGCCACACCGCATCTTTTGAAAAAGATGCAGTTGTTAAAATTGATTGAACACATTCTTAGCTCTATCCTCCCAAAAGGATTAAGCTATTGGAATGAGTTCCCATCCATAAACAGAGTATAGGGGGATGAGGACACACTAAGCCTAAAACTCTTACCCTTAAACTATTAATTGAAGCAGCAGTAGTAAAACCCTTGGGTATACAAGGTGCACACACTACATGAAGCATGATCTTTGATCTTGCACAAGCGCCTTCTTAAACTCAGTTTGATGTTACCTCATCAAATGTGAAGTCGCAACCAAAACTCAATCATTTCAAACTAAAGGTCATCTATTTTTTTCTCACCTCTTAATTGTTAATTTTTCATTCTTAATTTTCATATAGAAGCCAAAACTCCGATACTTATGATCATCATTTACAGAATGATTTGTTGAATCATTAATTATCTTTTGAAATTATAATGAGTATATATGTGCACAAAAAATATTATCAATCTTCAGAAAATTAAATCTTGTAATTTTCTCACTAGCAATTTTCTTTCTTATCTCAATGGATATTTTTCATTCAACTTATAAATGTTAGTCCTTCAATAGCTAAAGTTCAATGAGAGCCATTGAAACTTCTAATTGTTTCACCAATGGCTATCCCATAGTCATCGATGTAGCTCTATTAGATCAAACAATTACATTAATACCTTTTAGGATTGAGGGAAGAGAGTGACTATCTCTGAGAGTGAAAAGTTGTCTTGAAGGCATACAAAAGGAAAGTGAATGAGAGAGGTAAGCCAATTTTTTTTGGACTTGCAAGTGAGACTGAGAGTACAACCTTAGTATATAATAGCGAGGGTGTGAGTTGTTTGAACCAGTGGGAGCCCCGGATGCAAGAATAGAGAGATCATGAGAGAAATGTTGTTCATCACTGATACCACCATAATGCTCAAACTTCATGAACTATATTAAACCCTTGATGCTAACAAAATAGGAGTCGAATTCCTATAACTAACGGGGAGAGTTATTGACTAAGAGGGAGTAGGAACAAGCTCACAATTTCATAACAGAGAAGAAACAAAATGAAGAGGCTTGCTAAGATGTTCAGAACAAAATCTCAACAGACTTGTTCCTGGAAGAATCCACCAAAGGGGTTACTTTAAACTCAAGGATGAAGGTAAAATGAGAGGAGTCTTCAGTTGAGGTATAAAATTGAACAATGCTGACAATAAAATCTGGAAATCTAAGCAGTTCAAACTCAACACCATCATAAGAGATTGGTCAGAACTAAGACATGACTAAACAAGTCATATCAAGTGGGAAAATTTAAGTCTCAATCAACTATATCGAGGAGCAAGAATCTCACAGTAGCATCTATTTCCTTTTTGTCTAAATTTTCTTGCTTATTTCTTCAAGAAGCTTAACAAGAGTAAATTATGCTGTCTTGAATATCTATATGTTTAAAATGTGTTTTGTTATTATTAAGGCTGTAAATTTATGGATGTTATTATATCAGTCATAGATTAGGGGAGATTATTAGGAATTAAACTTGAATCCTGATGATAAGCAAAACATATAACACAATTATGTTAAGTCAAATTATAGTCTTGAATGGCTAGCCGTTGAAAAGGTAGCTCATAAAGAGATTGATGAGGTTTTTGTAATATTTTCTATGAGATTTTTGTTATAGTTAGTGATGTTATTGTTCATTTTCAATTCATGAGATGACATATAATTCTAATATAAGTAAAGTGAGTCTTCATCTGCTATGTGAAGTTCCAACATCAATGGTTAATGACATCAAGCCATCAACGGCTAAATTAATCAGTTTTCACCGCTAAAAAGATTCAAATACCTGGTGATAGTGACTTGACAATGGTCATATCTTGAGTATGACACAACACACAGGTTGATTGGAATCTCAGCAATAAAAATGGAAGTCAAGATAAACTTTGCATGTGATCTTAGATTCTAAAGAAGAAGAAATAATCTATTTTCACGGATTGACAAATTGGAGGGATATTCAAAGCAATATATCTAGATTAATTCGAGCCTCATTATCAAGCATCATAGGAAAGAATGCATTAGTAATTTTACCGGACCTAGAAGACTGTGCTATGTATTTTCTAGTAAAGATTGTAACTTGGTAATATATAAATCAAGTAGTAGTAGCAGTATCTCTTAAAAAATAATTTAGAAGTGTTTATTAGTCGGAAGAATTTTCTTGAGAGAAACAGTGAAAATGCAGGTGTGAATTGCATTTGTAATTTACACAAATTATTTCTTTAATATATATATATATATCTCAGTTGGAAAGCTAAAAAATAAATTACCTGAAAATTTTAATTTGGGTGCTATTATAAAGCAAAAATTATCTGTTTAAAATCATCAAAAAAATTGATTTGTGTTCACCCCTTCTACAAATCAACATTATTGATTGTAAGAGAAACACGAGCCATGCATGGACTTTACTTACATACATAAATATCCAAACAATAATCTTATTTATAAAAATTATTTTTTTAAGTAATTTAAGCCACACACGGACTTTACTTGCATATATACGTAATTTAGAAGTGTTTATTAGTCGGAAGAATTTTCTTGAGAGAAACACTGAAAATGCAGCTGTGAATTGCATTTGTAATTTACACAAATTATTTCTTTAATAGATATATATATATATATATATCTCAGTTGGAAAGCTAAAAAATAAATTACCTGAAAATTTTAATTTGGGTGCTATTATAAAGCAAAAATTATCTGTTTAAAATCATCAAAAAAATTGATTTGTGTTCACCCCTTCTACAAATCAACATATAAGGAGGTTATCAAATGAGAAATCAAATTAAAATTAGGGGCTCAAACCCCCTTTAAGAAAATAATGGAGTGAACAAATCTTTAGTATAAATTAAGAAACACATTTCATTAGGGCTGAACATTCGGTCGATTCGGTCCAAAACTGGACTGAACCAAATAAACTGAAAAATCGAATTATCATATTTTCTTGGACCGAAGGACCAAAATTGTATTATGCAGCGGAACGAACCGAATGGTCTGGCATTTGACAAACGGGTCGAATTTTTTGAATAAAAATAAAATTATATTAAACTTTTAAACCAAAAATTATAAAATCTAAAATATAATTAAAGTAAGGTGATATGTAGAGTTTTAAGAGTGTATAAATACAATTATAAATTTAAATTTATTATTAATTTTTTTAAGATATATGTAAAAGATATAATATAAAATTATAATATTTATGATTTGGTCTATCCGGTCTATTCGGCCCGGACCAAAATATTTTTTACACGAATCGGATTGAACCGAATTTATTTTGGTCTATTCGTTCCGGACTGAATAGACCGAATTTTCTAGAAAATTGGGACCAGACCGAACGAAATTGGCACGGTTCGGTTTTTCGATTTCGGTACATTTGATCTCTCTAAAACACATCATATAATCTTTAGTTTTGTTTCTTATATTCTGAATTATATAACTTAACTAACTTATAACAAAATATTAATGTATAAAGAATAATGTACCGTTAACATGACTAAAGAAGAGACTTAACTACCCTAACATGTTGCACTCACTTTTGTTGTATTGTAAGTTACCGATGTTGCACCTGCAGCTGTTACACTACTCTATTACTCCCTCTCATATTGGCGGTGATCAGAAAAAATAGAGAGAGGTACTAGGCAAAACACCAAGTTTTTGTGCATATGGTAAGAATGTTGAGTATCTAATAGTTGCTTTATAAAAATGTCTGCAACTTGGGCATATGAGGGAATATGTTGTGTAATAATGTCACCAACAACTACTTTGTCAAGAACAAAATGACAATATATTTCCAAATCTTTCGTGCAGTCATATAAAACTGGTCTAGCAGCTATAGCCAATACCGCCTGATTTTCGTGTTTTTAATACAGTTGGAGACAAGTATTGAAGTCTCTTGTCAGGAAATAAAGAATGTAACCGAGTTACCTTGCAACAGCCATTACACAATATTTGACGTCAGTACTGGACCTAGCAACCACATACTATTTCTTTATCTTCCAGGAAATAGGTGAAGATTCTAGCACGCTGTAATAGCCTGATGTTGACTTAAGATAAAAGGCATAAGATGCCCAATTAGAGTCATAATACATTGTTAACTGGGATGCAGATGTTATAGCTAGAAGAATACCTTGGCATGGGTTACTAGACAAAGAAATAAGTTATTTTTTGGTTGCCTACATATGCTCAGAGGTAGGAGATTGCATGTATTGTATCAAAATGTGAACATGATACACAATGTAAGGACCAATAACCGTGATATGTATGAGTTTACCCAATAATCGTTTATGTGGTTGTTCATCAGTCAAATGCATACCTTTATCCGGGCTAAATTTGAATTTTTATTGTATTTAAAATTTTATTGGCTTTATTCCTACCATGTGATACTCTTTGAGGAGATCCATGACATACTTCTTTTGTGAGAGGAAAAAACCGCTAGCAGATCTATAAACCTCCAAGCCAAGAAAATAATTGATGTTATCAAGATCTTTCATATGAAAATTATGAGCCAACACGTGTTTGAATTTAGCAATATTCCGCTCAGAATCACCAAATAATAAACAAATCATCAAATAATACGAGGATAAATATAATGATATTGTCCTCCACTTTCGTGAACAAACTATAATCAGCCTTCGATTGTTTATATCCATCATGTTTCAGTGAAATTAGTCAGTTTTCTAAAACAGCACCTACCTGCATTAAATCATAAAACCTCTTGATTAACTTGCACATGAGTAACATCCATTTGAACAACAAAGCAATTCCGTATAGCTGTCAAAGCTAGAAGATTATGCACAATTACCATTTTTACAACTGGAGCAAATGTGTCCCCATAAGCAACTTCTTGCTGTTGTTTACATCCCAATAATCAATCTGCTTTTAGAATGATCAACTATACCAAATGGTTCAAATTTGGTCTTCTCTAACCACTTACTGCCCACAGCTTGTTTTCCTGGTAACAATATTATAATCTGCCAGTACCATTACATCATTAGGTGTACATTGAGCAAGACTTGTGGAATAATCGTCATACCACACAAGATTTTTCCATAGTTTGGTAGACTTTTTAAGTGGAGCAGAATCAGGATACGGGCTAGCAGTTGTTGAATGCATATTCTGATCTGTTGAATGCATATGCTGATGTGATGAATGAATATTATGATCTATTGAACGCATATAATGATCTGTTGAAAATATATTATGATTTATTGAATGCATAAGATCAATATGACTATTAGAAGATGAGTCACTATCATTGACATCACTCAGAGAAGAATAGTAATCATAATCCTGAATAACAGGAGAATTCCTAGCATTGAAAGAGGCATCAGTGCATAAAATTTGCCTTGGGTGCAACATTATTGTAATTAAACACAGATTCGTGGAAAACATCTCTCGATACCAAGATAGTTTTATTTATCAAGGACAAAAAATGAAAACCTTTTTGTGTACACGGATAGCCAATGAATGCAACATGAGTAGCTCGACAATGAAATTTATAATTGATATATTTCAGCATTACAAGCAGACGCCAAGCAGCAAAGGCCTTAAAACTAGAAAAATTTGGTGGTTTCTTGTAGGGAGCTTCATGAGGAGAAACATGATGCAAAAAAAGGCTTGAGTTTAAACCATGTTGAGGACACTTAGACAATTTTTTTAAATCAATCAAAATACTTTCAAATAGACTCATTTTGATGTTGTTGAAATTGGTTGATTTCATTTCTAAGTCTTTTTGCTTTATGGTTTGGAAAATATTTTTAAGAAAAATAGACACAAATCCATCCCAAGTGGAAATAGAGTTAACGGGTAGACTATACAACCATTGTTTAGCCTCTTCTTTCAAAGTAAAGTTAATTCGGAGCTTAATGGAGTCATCACTAAGTTGTTAAAGTTTTTGTAAAGTACACACTTTCTCAAATTCTCGAATTAAAAGATATGGATCCTCTCCTTCTACCCCAAAAAACCTAGGTACATGCTAATTTTATGATATTTTATTTCAAAATTATTCGCCGTTGCTCCGGGTAGGACTATGCATGAGGGTTCAGCGGAACGCGCGGGTAAAAACTGTCTTTAAGCGAGACATACATGACTAGAGGTGGAATATCTACTTCTTTTGATTCAATTTTAGTGGGCGAAAAGAACTCAAGTTGCATTATTATTTTAGGAGATGAAAGGTTAGAGTATCATATTAATCTAGATGAATGGTCTCGAACCCAATTACTTTGCATATAATACAAGTAATCGCGTAGCAGACAAGAGCTATAAGTAAACACCCAAGAAAAATTGGAAAATCAAAATTAAAAAAACTTAGATCTAGGGGTAATCCTAAAAAAAATTCAAGAAGTTTGATATATCATACCAGAATCAATATAAAAGTGAACACAAGCCTTGTCTTTAAACTCAAGAGCATAATCAATTCTGATAATCTTAATTTTTTTTGAGAACTGAGTAACAATATGATTAGCAAGACATTTATAGACAAATAAAAATTCAAACTTTATTGTTAATAAATGATCGAAAACCATCCTACAGGAATCATCAACAATTGTTAAAAAATATTTGTACTTAACTCTGGTGCATACCTTGTATGTCCCCCATACATCAACATATATGATATTAAAATAATGAGCATCATGAGGAGTACTCATAGGAAATGGAAGATTAGTGAATCTTGCCATTGGACAAGTAAATACACCATATCAGTTGTATATAAAATCTGATATTGAAGATGAGGAAGAATTTTCAACTTAGCTGTAGGAGCATGACCAAGTCTATTGTCCCAAAGCACAGATGTATCTTTACAAAATTGAGGCTTTATTGCTCTGCATGTTAAATTATTGCATACTTTTACACCATCAGACTTTATATAATACAGTCCATTGTAAAATTTTCACTTCCTGAACTGCGTTTGTGACATAATATTTTAAAATACACTTATCAGGATTGAAGATGATATGACAATCATTATTTTTAGCAACCTTGTATATAGATAGTAAGTTATGATTAAAATTGGGAACATACAAGGTTCCCAATAACTTCAATCCATTTTTAAGTTGAAAATCACCAATAAGATGACAAAATTATTTCTGATAGTTAGTTTAATAATGTGCTGGTGCCATATTAATATTTGTCAACAAATTTAAAGAGGTTGATATGTAATTTATGGCTCCAGAATTCACTATCCGCTCATTTGAAGAACACTTGACACTATAGCACAATATCATAGCGGAAACCATGTCTGATAATGGAGCATCCATTTCCTCCATCCATCTGTGATATGTAGATTACATGGAAACATCTTCAAGACCTTCTCAAACTTTTTTAAAGTCAACATAACAGTACTATCACTACTACCGCAATCATCAATACTATCAGATTTAACATCATTCGGTGCATTACAACTCTGTGCAACATTGTCCATTGGTCCACCTTTATATTGATTCCATTTCCCTGAATTCTTGAGTCACTTCCTTTATGACTCATAGATTTATTCCTTATATTATTATTATGCCACTTTGGATAATAAATTCAGTATTGAGGGAATTGTTGCTCGTGACACATTCAGCGGTATAATGAAGATAATGTCAGAGTCAAAAGTCTTTATACATCGGGCAACACATCGTGCATCTGATTGTGCTAATAATGGGATTTCCCATGAGGTTTCTAATATTGTATTTTTGTAGCCACATTTAAATATTTTGTTAAATATTTATTTCTTGATTGGTCATAAACAATGTTAAAGCTCATATGTTTTAAATATCCTATCATCTTTAAGAATAAACTGAATTTTGTGATTTATTAAAAGTGTTAATGTGGAAACTTAATTAATATCAATCTTTCGGTATATGTCTATATTAATTTGATTAAATATATAGGGTTACTTTCTTTAATCACAAATGCATGTAGTTCGGTTAGTTTTTAATTTTATATAGTAGCTAAATTTGTAATTTTCTACTTTGATGATTAAAATTGTTGTGTGCAGGTTACTAAACTTATAATAAAGAAGTTGGATAAGGAGCAGAATATGCACGGTAGAGTAAAAATTTTCTTTCTTGTGGATTCCATTTTGAAGCATTCACATAGGCAGAAATGTAACACCCACATATTTCTGGATTTAATTATTTGTTAGGAATATTCTACGTCACGAATCAGGATTTATCAAGGCGTCAGGATCTGACAGAGAAATCAGGATATGATCAGTTGTTAGGATATGATTATCCGTTGAAAGCTTCATTATCATCCATTGACAATCTATTCAATCATCCGTTGATGTCTACATATGAATATCCGTCAAAGCTATAGCATATCTCCGTTGATCAGGTTATTCATTGAGAATGACTTAGATGACAAGTCAGAACTGCGAGATAAATTAAAAAGTGTTGATTTATAGAATTATAGTTGATATATATGGAAAGTGGTATAATTATACTATAATATATCTTCATAAAGATAAATATAAACTGTGATTTGATTCATTTGTTCTTACTTTACTTTCATAATACATCGATTTATTTAGTAATTATATCCAACCCCCCTTAAACAATTACTTTATTGGGCAACAAGTGGTATCAGAGCGGTAAAATTAACTGTTAATTTGAAAAGGTCAAGATGTCTGGAAGTAAGTATGAAAGCATTAAAATTCCCATACGGAAGAAAGCTGATTATTCTACATGGAGAGTAAAGATGTTGATGTTCCTAGAAGCTATTGATGATGCATATGTTGATATCATCAAAACACGACTTCCATACCCTGTAGAAACTGTAGCTATGACCGCAAATGTTCCTAAACACTATGCCAGAAAAGAAAGATCAAAGTGGTCAGATCAGGAATCGGCTTCAATGCTAAAGGATGCAAAAGTCATGAATATTCCACACAATAGTTTGGATAATATGATATCAAACAGAATGATTACTCGCAAGACTGCAAAGAGATATGGGATGCCTTGGAGATATAGTGTCAAAGTGTAATGGAAATCAAGAAGAATAGAAGAGTTGTTCTTGTGCAAGAATATGAGCAATTTGATGCGAATGTTGATTAGTCAATTGATGGGAAAAGAATATGAAAGAGAAAACCCAAACACTAAGTTTTTTAGAGCTCTTCTAGAATATTGGGATACTCAAGAATCAATAATCAGACATCAATATGATCCTGATTCACTGACTCTGGATGAAGTGTATGGGATGCTGAAAACTCATGACTTGGAGATCTACAAAGGAAGAATAGAGAGGGTCAGATGATGAATGTCGTGGCTCTTAATGCTAAGACTCGTAAAAGCAAGGAAAAGATGAGTGAGAGGTCAAGAAGAAGGAACATGATGGAAGAGTTAAATACTGATAATTCATGACACATGTACTGATGAGGATAGCGAGATTGATCTGGATAATCCTCAAGTTGTTGAAATGGCAGCAATGCAAGTTAAAGGCCTTAGAAAGATGAGGTTTGTAAAACTATAAAGAAGAGGTGGTTTCAATATAAGATTCTCTGGTGATGGCAAAGGCAAGTTCAGAAAGACTGATGGAAAGTACACCAAGGGAAGGAAGTTTGACAAGACCAAGGTGACTTGTTACAACTGTAATGAAAGGGGACATCTGGCTTCTGAATTCCCCAAGTTAACTGGAAATGCTTTGGTCATAACAAACTCCAACAAAGGCTTGATAGACTCATCAGGAACTGACAATGATGATGAATGCTCTACACTCATGTCAACTCATGAAGATGATGCTTCAAGTACTGATAAGGTACCTTCAGTTATATTCCCTGCTGATATTGATAACATTTCTGAACTGAAAACTTATACTCTTTGCATGTCATTTTTAAAAATAAGACTATTGAATATGATAATTTAATTGCTGATAATAAGAAGCTTAGAGATAGAAATAATTTTTTCAAATATGAGTTAGTATGCATGCATGAGAATGAAAAAGCATGTAAGAAGGCCCAACATAATGAAACTCTAAAAAAACATCAAGTATGCTAAACTAGAGAAAGTTCTTGAGAATGAAAGAGAGGTGTTTAAAATATGGATGACTTCAGGAAAGAAAGTTCATAGTTTCATCAGTGACAAAGATTAGAAAGAATATCTAGTTTATAATAAATTTACTGATTGGAATATCAATAAGGCTGTTAATAACACTAATCATGTTAAGTTTGTTAGAACTAATAAAAATGGAGTGAAATCTGTCTATGAAGTTATTTCTACCTCTAAGAATTCTGATGAGATGAAAGCTGAACCTAGAGTCTCTGATAAAAGGAAAGAAGAGCCTAAAATTCAAGAAAAGAAAAGAAAAAATATATGACTTCTTTCTAAAAGTCAGTTACAGAAGAAAATTTGTGAGTTAACTAATAGGACTCCCAAATATAGGACTAAGAGAGGTAGAAATAAAAAACAAGAGATAAATAAGGCAAGCAATTATAAGTACATTTCTGATGCTCCTAAAAAATCTTGTTTTAACTTTGATAATACTAATCATATTGCTATTGATTGCAGGAAGCCTAGAAAGAAAATTTTTAAGATACCTGAGTCTGATATTAGTGGTAGATTAGTACTTTACAAAGCCTAGAATCCTTGTTCTCATTGTGATAGCAGTTGACATTCTATTTATACTTGTAAAGATTATCATAATTTGTATCACAACAATTATGATCCTTTTCCAAAATTCAATAAAATTATTTTTTAAATAGAACTGCTAAATTGAATGTGCATGCATCTTATAAAGTTAAAACTGTCGTGACAAATCCTGATGGAGTAACTCCAGATGGATTAAATCCTGACAAGAATTTTTCAAAAATAAAAATACATAAGATGTCACAAAGGACCCAACAAGTGTGGCTTCTTAGAAATTCTAACTGATTTTTATATTTCTGATTACAGGGAAACAAGAAGAATGTGCTTGTCTTGGACTCTGGTTGTTCAGCATATACGAGTGGAACTTTATCCCTATTATCAGAATATGAGTAGAATGCTGGCCCAATAGTTTTCTATGGTGATTGCAATGTAGGAAAAATACTGGGATATGATAATATAATAATTGGAAATGTCATCATCTCAAACGTAGCTCTGGTAGATGGACTGAAGCACAATCTGTGGAGCATCACTCAAATTACTGATAGAGGTTTCTATGTTGTATTATATGATACTCACTGTGTAGCAGTTCATAAGATCACAAAGAATATTGTTTTCAAAGCCTATAGACACGAGTATATAAAAGTTGGAAAATCATGCACTCTTGAAAAGGTTGCACTCGTGGTTAATAATCTTAAACCAGGAAAGAAGGAAAATCCTGACGCTATTAAGTCAAGATTGTGATAATGCATGAGTTAAGAGGGAGCAACGTAAATCTATCAGGAACTTACCACACAATTATAGGGGGAGCTTCGCATAAAACTAATACTGTAGTTTACATTACTAATGATTGGTTAATTTCTGACAAATTGATCAGTGGAAAAGAGATTCTTGATTTTGCTATTAAATTCATTAATGCAAATGCTGAGGGGGGAATCATGAATAAATTCTTGATTTGGATTGCAAATCTGATCTCAGCAAGTGATTGATAAGACATGATTTTTTTTACAAAGGACGGTAACATTATTTCTTTCATGACTTTAATTGTTACAAATTTGTTTTATTCTCGTTGAAGTAATCATGATTAACTTGTCATCAGAATGTCTTTTATATTAAGTCTATTTGAATTCATCTGCTCATCTATTCCACTTCTAACCATCCTTCTCCTGTTTTGAAACTCTTTTTGAGAACTATACTTGCCACCTGATAGAATACACATTTGGCAAAAATATTTGCCTATTCAAAATCTTATTGTAAATTTCAGTTGTAGTATAGTTAATCAAGATTTTTTTGGTTATATTCACATAAAAATGTTCTTTCCCTACCTATCTTATGTATCGGTGAATAAGTTAAAGCCTTGTGAATTAATTTCCATGTCTTGTAAATTGGCTTCAAATGTAATAGATGGAGATGAAGAGGTATCCATATCTTGAGTTGTTACTAATTACTTTTCAATTCCACAGATAATCGGACACATGTGTAGTACCGAAATATCATTATTGCCTGTGTTATTAATGTCACATATATAAACTGTGTCGACCCTACTCAATCTATTATGTTATCTTTGCAGACTCTCCATTATCTCCCAACTTTTGTGCTCAAATTATTTAGCAAATTATAGTGTACTTGTTAAAAGTCGCTTAATAATCTTCTATTAACCAAAGTCGATGCCATCAAGTTTCTTGATTCCAGCTTATGTTACGAGGATGCCATAATTGCATAATGGTGTGTTGAATTAGATCAATTTCAAGAGTGATGTTATTCATTTAGACTAGAGTAACTTTGTCAGTCCCACCCTAGTCGACGGTTGACCAGAATTTGAAGTAGAATCTGGAGGCTAAAAAATATAAAAAGAAGTTATTTTTAGGTGAGGTGAAAGAACAAAAAAATAATAAGCAAAAAACAGTAGATGTACTTCTACAATTATACAAAATGAGATGCTGTGGGGCTAGCCTGTGTGCTTCAACATCTTTCTGCTTGCTGCAAGTCCCCTCCATGCAAGGCATACATGAAGAATAGAAACTGCAAGATCCCGAATGAATCAACAAAATTGGACATCTTTATACCTCTGTCATTCATGTTCTGAAAAGGTTGAGGTTAGTTGGGCGTTTGAGAAAAAGAAAGGTGGGAAGTTAAAAAAATCCGACCAGTTTTAGGAAGGATAGGGTGCAACGAATAACGGAGAGAAAACAGGGCGAAAAGATTATATTCTCTAAAAAGCCTCATTAGCATGTACTATGCAATATACAAAAAGTACATGTAAAGCCTATACTACAACATTTCTTCTTTTAGCACCTTTGTACATCCCAACTTGTATTTTTTCACTTACTATTATCGGAAAAATATTATGATCAATACAAGATAGTAGATTATAAGATACTTTAGTATTCTTTAGACTTTTAACTGATCTTATCACCAGAAATTATATGATGCAGGAACTCAAATTATATGGAATTTCATATAGAGGTTAAAGAACGTAGCCTTTGTAACTGTAAATAAACCATTTAAACAAAAAAATCAGTTTGAAGCAGGCATCCCAAGAGGTAACAGTTATTGTCTAAGATGGACATAAATCTAACTAACATGAGATTCATTTTTCTGGATAGGATAAATATTTAAGAAGTCTTAATGACCTTTTGGCCCTTAAAGTATGGGCCAATGTACCTACCAGCCCGAAAAGTATAGAGTCATACCCTTTGACCCCTAGAGTATTAAATATCGTTCCCTTTAGCCATTTTCGTGATTAAAATGACATATCAGACTAAATCGGAGGGTAAAATAGTCTTTATTGTAAAAAAAGGCTAAAGGAATTTTCTTGTTCTATCAAAAAATTATACTTACATGTGAATTTTCCTATTAAACTCCCAATTTGGCTATATGTTTATGATAAATTCACGTTTATAAATTTGACAATATGAAGGCGCTAAATCCTAACCCCATGCCAAGTTTTTAGACTTAAGATCCAATTAAAGTAGGAAAAAATTTAAAAATAAAAATATTTGTGTTTGTCAACCCAGTAATGCCTATTTATATACCACTCTAATGTTCCATTTCTATTTCTAGACTAGCCCACTAAATGAAATAATTTACACATTGCAAAAGTCTCAAGACTACAAAAAAAACTTGATTATTAAGTCATGCTATAAAAAATAATAGGCCAAAATAGAACTGTTCTATATCTTGAAGTAGTCTAAGAGTGTATGATGTCTTTTATAGGACTATTGAGTATTTTTGTATTATATAAATTTTATTTAATAGTTATAATTCATAAAAGAGGTGGTGAGGTAACATATTTGTGCATTATTTATGTGCATGCAATATTGCTCAACCATTGCACATTAAAAGTGTATATTGAAGGTTGACAAAAAGAGAATCCCCACTTTATTTTAGACTTCATTCTATCCCTCAATGTTTAGGTTCTTAAAACATGCTAACACATTCTTTCTCTCAATAATATAAAAATTTTGTGTGAAGTTTATATTGATAAATAATATATGTTAAAGAAAATCAGCTAAGTTTTTATATGAATGAGGTTAAATATTACCTCTACTCTTTGGAAGCAAGGATACCGTAATTAATTCTATTGGCTTAAGATCCTCATTATGGTAAAATCCTTTTACGAATTACTTATATAAGCTTAAAATGGCATGACTTGTTTCAACTTGCAGTAGATAATAATTGAGGATTATCGTTTTTATAATCTTGATTAATCTTGATTAAGTGATAATATACCAATATTTTTCTATTTACAAGGTTGAATAAATACAATTGAAAATGAATGTAAAATTATTGTCTTTCACATCTACTTACATATGATAATGTCACAAGAATAAAAATGCTAATCAAACAAAATTCATGAATGGTCTATGTAAATATGAATTTTAAATGTAAACTACTCATTTTTTTTATGAATTGTACATTTGGTGAATAGGAATGCTTAAATGCAATGATGCAATAGTTTTTGGTCATGAAATTTTCAAGTAGTATTGCTATGTATCTCTCATTGTCTTTCTTTAAAATTGTGTTAGTTTAAGTATTTTTGTGTATGTTGTGTTATCTTTATATTAAGACCTGACATTCAACATGAAGTATGTTTTCTTATTTTATTTTTTGGAAGTAAATTTACTAATTTACGTTTCTTCAATTATTTTGTTTTTAACAGAGCTTTCGTTGAACCTAATAACATCCATTTATTTACGGGTGATGTCAAGATTAAACCTCGAGGAAAATCGAATGTAGCTAAATATTTCGCTACAACTGTTAAAGAAATTACGGAGTTATTGGAAAAAAAGCGGAAATCATCACTAGAAGCTAACCAAATCAGTAAAAGGTATGAGCCCATTTTTTTTGCTAATCCTAATAGTAAGCATATTATAATTTCCCTGATATACTTTCTTATGTTGCTCTCCTTGCATAGGCTCGAAACAGAAAACAAAGGTGTTCCAGGGAGCAAAACAAGTGCATTGTCAGAATCAAACAACGAGGACTCTATTCCATCTATAAGACATCTAGTTGCACTTGCTAAGGAGAAGAAATTGATAAGAGTTCCTTCTCAAAGCATACCTCAAAATGTGTCTAGAACTCCTAAAATTGGTTCCCCTGTTCAATCAAGGGATAATGTGTCTACTCGGGGCTCTATCAGTACTGAGGGAATTGTTGCTCGTGACGCATTCAGAGGTATATTGGAGATACTGTCCGAGTCAAAAGACTGTATACATCGGGTAACGCGTCTTGCATCAGATTGTGCTAAAAATGGAATTGCCCATGAGGTTGGTAATATTGTGTTTTTGCACCAGCATTTAAATATTTTGTTAAATATTTTTTTCTTTATTGACCATAAACAATGTTAAAGCTCATATATTTTTTTCTTTAAGAATAAACTGAATTTTGTGATTTACTAAAAGTGTTCACGTGGAAACATAATTAATGTCAATCTTTCAGTAGATGTCTATATATTAATTTGATTAAATATATAGGGTTACTTTCTTTAATCACAAGTGCATGTAGTTGGATTAGTTTTTAATTTTATATAGTAGGTAAATTTGTAATTTCTTGCTTTGATGACAAATATTGTTGTGTGCTTCACTTCTTTGCATTAGTGGTTGTTATGATTGTTTCTTCTGTATATTAGCATCTATCCAGATTCAATGCAATTGTAAGATACTGTCTGGCGTGGTTTATGAAGAGCATGATCAGTACAAATGACTCAATTTTTTCTTAAAATTTTGTAGACTTTGCCGGAGCTTGTTTGGTTACAGTCGTGCAAGATCAGTTGCCTCGGCTGTTAGGAGCTGCTGCTCCATCAGGGGTTCACCCCGGAGAGAATCATAAGCAGTGTGCTAAGGTATCATTTACTGATATGATCACTTGAATGATTTTTTAACATTGCACTTTTCCATAACCTTCTTTTAAGTACAATCTATAACTACAGATTCTGCGATTATGGATTAAAAGGAAGATTATACCAAAATCACATCTTCAGCCTTACGTTGATCATATAGAGCATTTAATCAGAAATTCATCTCAAGAAGACATATATGTAATTCAATCAAGATCGACTGATGGCATTATAGAAGAATATGGCAGGTCAGAAATTATTAATATTGAGATCATGTAGCCTGTTTTGTTACTTTCATTACACATTTGTTTCTTATCTAATGTTTCTTACCATACGAAGTGTAGTAACCATATTTTATGCAATTTCCTTCATATTACTCTCTTCATATTAACAATCTTAAAATATTTAATTTAATCCTTTGATTATCTTCAAATTAAAATTTCATAAGAATTTTTCTTATGAGCCATATAATTTCCAAGTATGCCAATCAGCCCTGTTAGGAAAGTTGAATTTTGTGAAAAGATATACATGTGCTTGGTTTTTGTCAACCGGTGTTGGGTTTTAACATCAACCTCAAATTTCACTGAGTCTTACATTCTTAGTTACTCATTCTTAGTTTTTCACACAGCAATGTTGCTGTCCTTGGCCATTTGCTTTCACACATGTCTGCTGAAGAAGATGAAATCCATAAGATATCGTGCAATCAGGAGCTCAAAATGAAGGATGTCTCGGTCAACCACAAGGATGAAAAGGAAAATTCTGCTCACGAGAACGGTTCAGATGGAAGGGAAAGGAACTTACCACCATTACCACCTGATTCTCCTCCTCATCCTCCTCCTCCCCCTTTGTCACCACCATCACCACCTGATTCTCCTCCTCCCCTTTGCCTCTTTCACCAAAGCCCCAACTTCCACCTAATCCTCGCTCATGCCCCACTCCACTATCACCTTTTCCTATTGAGGATCCTATTCGATATTCTTCACATATCCAGAGAGCACCACCTCCTATTATGGGTGATACTCAATATAACCAAGATCTTTATTGCTCATATGATTGAATAATCTAAGTCTTCAAATTTTTGTAAATCCATTGAAAATATTAATTTTTTTTGCAGGGCCATGGTGTCAGCCATTAATATCGCCTCCAACATTTAGTTACTTTTGGAGGCCGTCCTGATCGAACGGGAAGATACCTTGTCCATCAGTTGTCTGCTCACATGTAAGCTTCTTTGTAAGCAAGTCTAGAGTGTTGAAATCTAGTGTGCACCATCAAGAAGAAATTTTCTTTGTTGAAAAGATGAGATTATGAGAAGATATTAAAAATAAACCTGAAATTGTATAATATTTTTTTTCAAAGCCATGTAAGAATGAAACTAAGTATATCTGCAGTTTTGGCCAGTTTGCATTTGCCAATTTACCTAAAAAGCAAAATATTTGTGCAGATTTTTTCCGGGGTCTCGCAAACCATGTTTTTAGAGGAATGGTTTAGGAAATGCATACATGTAAAAGAAGTTAAATGCGTCACGATTAATAGAATTTCCGGAGGGGATTCTTACTACAGTTGTATTTGCTTATAAAATCGTAGCACATTTTTCCGGAAAAAAAAGAAAGACTCAGATAATGCATAATTATTTGTACTTTTAGAAAAAAAACTAACCATGATTTAAAACTCATAACATAGGCATGATATTAAGATTGATAACTACACATCTACAATTAGATATTCATATAATCTTGTATTTGAAAATATTGAACTCATGATATACGAGGAGAAAATACTGAAGTTGTTATGTAATGATTTAAAGAAGGCTACATTTTCGTCCATGTTTTGCTTTCTATTCCAATTCAACTTTTTATTTTTTGAATACTTCTCGTTTGTGATATTAGGCCACATTAACTTAATAAAATACTCAAATTTATCATTTTTTTAAGCTGTAACATTCATAGTCTTTGTAATCCCGCTCAATTTTAAGACGTATGTCATTATATTTGTATATCTCTACTTAGACTTCATGTGTTCAAACATGTTTTAATGTATGAAATAGATTGAAAGCTATAGAGAATGGACAAGAAAGATTATACATATTTGCCGGATTGATGTGAAGCAAATTTCATGTTACTATTTAGTAATATTTATAAACTTGAGGGTCTATGTTGTTATTTATGAAAGTTCATGTGGAAATAACATTTATCTTTGTTAAGTCTTTTTTTCGAGCACTTAACACATGGCTCTTACAATTAACCTCCACATCTACGGTCTACACTCTATAGTCTTCTCCAATCCTCACATACGCTCTACTATCTTTTAAGTCTATTTGAATTCATCTGCTCATCTCTTCCACTTCTAACCATTCTTCTCCTATTTTAGAAATTCTTTTTGAGAACTAAACTTGCCACCCGATAGAATACACATTTGGAAAAAATATTTGCCTATTCAAAATCTTATTGTAAATTTTTGTTGTAGTATAGTTAATCAAGATTTTTTTGGTTATATTCACATAAAATTGTTCTTTCCCTATCTATCTTTTGTATCTGTGAATAAGTTAAAGCCTTGTGAATTAATTTCCATGTCTTGTAAATTGGCTTCAAATATAATAGATGGAGATAAAGAGGTATCCATATCTTGAGTTGTACACATAATCGGACACATGTGTAGTACCGAAATATCATTATTGCCTGTGTTATTAATGTCACATATATAAACTGTGTCGACCCTACTCAATCTACTATGTTATCTTTGCAGACTCTCCATTATCTCCCAACTTTTGTGCTCAAATTATTTAGCAAATTATAGTGTACTCGTTAAAAGTCGCTTAAACAATCTTCTATTAACCAAAGTTGATGCCATTAGGTTTCTTGATTCGAGCTTATGTTACGAGGATGCCATAATTGCAAAATGGTGTGTTGAATTAGATCAATTTCAAGAGTGATGTTATTCATTTAGACTAGAGTGATTTTTTCAGTCCCACCCTAGTCGGCGGTTGACCATAATTTGAAGTAGAATCTAGACGCTAAAGAATATTAAAAGAAGTTATTTTAGTTGAGGTGAAGGAACAAAAAAATAATAAGCAGAGAAAAGTAGATGTACTTCTACAATTATGCAAAATGAGATGCTGTGGGGCTAGCCTGTGTGCCTCAACATTTTTCTGCTTGCTGCAAGTCCCCTCCATGCAAGGCACACACGAAGAATAGAAACTGCAAGGTCCCAAATGAATCAACGAAATTGGACATCTTCATACCTCTGTCATTCACGTTCTGAAAAGGTTGAGGTTAGTTGGGCGTTCAAGAAAAAGAAAGGTGGGAAGTTAAAAAAATCCGACCAGTTTTAGGAAGGATAGGGTGCAACGAATAATGGAGAGAAAACAGGGCTAAAAGATTATATTCTCTAAATAGACTCATTAGCATGTACTATGCAATATACAAAAAGTACCCGTAAAGCCTGTACTACAACATTTCTTCTTTTAGCACCTCTGTACATCCCAACTTGTATTTTTTCAATTATTATTGTCGGAAAAATATTATGATCAATACAAGATAGTAGATTATAAGATACTTTAGTATTCTTTAGATTTTTAACTAATCTTATCACCAGAAATTATATGATGCAGAAACTCAAATTATATGGAATTTCATATAGAGGTTAAAGAACGTAACCTTTGTAACTTTAAATAAACCATTTAAACAAAAAAATCAGTTTGAAGCAGGCATCCCAAGAGGTAACAGTTATTGTCTAAGATGGACATAAATCTAACTAACATGAGAGTCATTTTTCCGGACATGATAAATATTTAAGAAGTCATAATGACCTTTTGGCCCTTAAAGTATGGGCCAATGTACCTACCAGCCCCAAAATTATGGAGTCGTACCCTTTGACCCCTAGAGTATTAAATATCGTTCCCTTTAGCCATTTTCGTGATTAAAATGACATATCAGACTAAATCGGAGGGTAAAACAGTCTTTATTGTAAAAAAGGGCTAAAAGGAACGATATTTGATACTATAGCGACTAGAAGGAACCGTATGAAGGATATACTAGCTTTGATAGAGAAGATTCATGAAGTGAAAAGAGCTGAGTGTCAAACCTTAAAATTAATTTTAATTATAGATATTTGATGCATTAGTGTCAAACGTCTCTATCATCTAGTGTCCAAAATATCTATTAACTGAATAGGTTTGTAGTTTTACCTTCCACCTGGAGAAAAAGATTAGACATAAGTGCTTCCCATAATAAAATATAGATGTCCGTATCTGCTCACAAACCAAAACTGCAAACATCAAATGTTTGCTTTATGCTCAGCTGCCAAACCCATCAGCCCTCTTACAGCAGCCTAATTGCAAACTGCTATTTTATTATTATATCTTCAGTTAACTAGTTGTGAAAAACTAGATATGAAATAACAAAGATACTTTTCTTTTGTCAGACAGCAAAGGGCAAATTACTGCACACCAATTTCACTTAAAACGGAGGAAGAACAAACTAGCAGTGAACAACCCTATAAGATATGTTTGATTTGTCACAGTTTAGGAGGAGCTGCTATATTAGTGTATGTTGTTACCCGCAGGATTGAGGAGAAGCCTCATAGGCTGTCCAGATTGATCTTATATACTAAGGTTACAGTCTTTAGTCCGTCATGTTCGATCATTGTATAGAGGTTTAGATATGCTTTGTACGAGCTATTTTGTACACTTCACAGTGTGATATATGTATTATGTTCGCTCATTTGTGATATATGTATTCTCGTCTCTCACTTCACAGAGAGAACTTGCGATCATTGTCATTAGGCAGTGTTTATTGACACATGATAGTATTCAAATGATATAACCAAAAGACAACAATGGTATCCGCTGTCATCGTTTGGGAACCTACTTCTCTCGAAAGAAATCTCAGCTGAAGTGCTGAAGACAAAACTACAGGTTGCATGCACAAAACATGCACGTCACATTATGGTTAGTTAACCACAAGCTAGTACTGGTGGTATAAGAAGTAGAGATTGAGGTGTTTGGGTAATGGGCACTCAACAGAGATGGAACCTTATGTCTTATTAATATTCTCTTTATTTATCTTGATCTCTGTACAATATCTTCTTGGTTTATATGCTAGAACAAAGCTTTCACCTGGGCTAATCGGCCTCCCGTTCTTGGGAAACTTTTATGTTATTGGTCCTCTACATTTAATCTACAACACAAAACTTGCAGCATCCATAAAGTCTCCACATGCTCATTCCACAAATAGTCTTTGGAAAGAAGACATGAGCTGCTTAACTTGGCTCGATGCACAACTACCGAGAAGTTTAATATATGTTAGCTTTGGGAGTGAGGTGGCCATCACAATAAACCAAAAGACGGAGTTGTGGATCAACAACTGATTAGTAGGGAAAAATTTTAGTAAAAGCCGATTTTCCATACCTTTTAACCCTTATAGTATTAGGTATCGTTCCTTTTAGCCTTTTTTACAATAAAGACTATTATACCCTCTGATTTAGTCTGATATGTCGTTTTAATCATGAAAAGGGCTAAAGGGAACGATATTTAATATTCTAGGGGTCAAAGGGTACAACTTTATACTTTTGGGGCTTGCAGGTATATTGGCCCATACTTTAAGGGCCAAAAGGTCATTAAGCCATTTAAGAAAGAAACCTGACCTCGAGAAATGCACGTAGAATAAAGAATGCTAGCATTAATGTGGTGAATCATACATGGAACAACTTGTATAAAAATTCGATTATGGAGCCCACAATTCTTCAAAGAAATTTCCATATTTTAGTCTAGATGGAATAAAATATTTCATGGAAGTGCAGGTTGCTGTATTAGATATATAATTTATTAGTCCAAATTTTGTGTACAAGGGAAGAACTATGCACCTCAAATTAATTAAATGCTAAAAACTCTTGCACTAGATGCAAAGAACTTTGAAAATTTAGTAATTCATCCAAAGAAGGTGCAACAAATGATAGACTTGATATGATCATCCTCAGCTGTACTCCTCTACATTTTTCAATAACCTCAAAGTAACGAGGTTGCCACATGATTTATTGATAGTTTGTTGATATTCCCATTCTTCGATTACGACCAATATTATCCTTAATATTTTTAACTTTCCCAACTTGATCATGCATATATTATTTTCAACACACTCAATTTCGATTAAAATTATTATCCACTTGGTATTTTTACAATCTCCAATTGTATAAGACAATACTGAAGTTGTCATGTAATGATTTCAAGAATGCTCCATTTTTGTCCATGTTCTACTTTCTTTTTCCAATTCAACTTTCTAATTTTTTTAAACACTTCTAGTTTGTCATATTAAGCCACATTAACTTGAAAAATATTCAAATTAGTCATTTATTTAAGATGTGATATTCGAGTTTTTGTAATGGAAGAATCACGTTCAATTTTAAGACGTATGTCATTATATTTTTAAATCTCTACCATAGGCTTTATCTGTTAAAATCACATTAAATTTTAAGACGCACGTCATTATATTTTTATACCTATACTTTAGGCTTTATGTGTTCAAACATGTTTTAATGCATGAAACAGATCGAAAACCACATCGGTTGGGCAAGAATGATTCTCCATATTTTACGAATTGATTTGAAATAAATTACGAGTTATTATCTAGTAATTTTTACAAACTTAAAGGGACTGAGTTGTTATTTATAAAAGTTCATGTGTATTAAAATTTATGAAAAAAATATGACTATTTTAAAAAAATTTGAAATTCCAAATGATCGATTTGCTATTAATTCAATAAAATGCTAAGGTCGTTATTTAAATTTTTTTTACTACATATAAAGATAATTATAAGGGATCAATATTTTTTTTGACATACCCGCATGTGATGTTACCAAATAAATTAAAATTCGCGATATATTTTAAAAACATTGTTATTGAAACTTGAAATGTTACAATCATAAATTATAAAAAATCAAAAACTAAATAAACTATTTGAGCTTTCAACTCGGATCCAATATTTTATTTAATATTTACATATTTATAGAAAGAAAAAATAGAATGTGAAAGAAGAATAGTAACTAATAGTGTGTCTATGTGGCAACCTATCAAATTAAAAAACATAGGGGAAAAGCTCAAATTAGGTGTGAAAGAGTGCAGAGTAGTTGGGTGGGGTGATTTAGGGGACCATTAGATTAGATTGGTTTAATTTTAATTTATATTTGATCATTCCCGTATATATATATAATGTACCTTAGCCCTCTTTTCCTTAATGTTTCATTAGGCGTATATGTGTGTGTATATATATATATCAATTTCCTATATATATATATATAACTCTATCTCTCTCTATACATAAAATACACATCTTACAAATCTCTCAATCACTTTTTATTCACAAATAGTCACTTGATTACATTTCTCTCTATCCCTGCTGCAATTAAAAAATGGCTCCTATCAGACATGTTCATGGATCAAGCAGCAGATCTCATAATAAAAGAAGTCGATACTTCAAGCATGGAGATCTAGTTCTGGTGAAGACTGCTGACTACCCCGCATGGCCAGCTGTGGTTTGTTCTTTTCATAGTACTAATTTTCATCTTAGCTGTAGGAGCATGACCAAGTCTATTTTCCCAAAGCACAGATGTATCTTTACAAAATTGAGGCTTTATTGCTCTGCATGTTAAATTGTTGCATAGTTTTACACCATCAGACTTTATATAATACAGTCCATTGCAAAAGTTTCACTTCCTGAACTGCGTTTGTGACATAATATTTGAAAATGCACTTATCAGGATTGAAGATGATATGACAATCATTATTTTTAGCAACCTTGTATATAGATAGTAAGTTATGATTAAAATTTGGAACATACAAGGTTCCCAACAACTTCAATCCATTTTTAAGTTGAAATTAACCAATAAGATGACCAAATTATCTCTGGTAGTTAGTTTAATAATGTGCTGGTGCCATATTAATATTTGTCAACAAATTTAAAGAGGTTGATATGTAATTTATGGCTCCAGAATTCACTATCCACTCATTTGAAGAACACTTGACACTATAGCACAATATCATAGCGGAAACCATGTCTGATAATGGAGCATCCATTTCCTCCATCCATCTGTGATATGTAGATTACCTGGAAACATCTTCGAGACCTTCTCAAACTTTTTTAAAGTCAACATAACACTACTATCACTACTACTGCAATCATCAATACTATCAGATTCAACATCATTCTGTGCATTATAACTCTATGCAACATTGTCCATTCGTCCACCTTTATGACTCATAGATTTATTCCTTGCCACTCTTGATAATAAATTCACTATTGAGGGAATTGTTGCTCGTGACACATTCAGCGGTATAATGGAGATAATGTCAGAGTCAAAAGACTGTATACATCGGGCAACACATCCTCCATCTGATTGTGCTAATAATGGGATTTCCCATGAGGTTTGTAATATTATATTTTTGCACCGACATTTAAATATTTTGTTAAATATTTATTTTTTGATTGGCCATAAACAATGTTAAAGCTCATATGTTTTAAATATCCTATCATCTTTAAGAATAAACTGAATTTTGTGATTTAATAAAAGTGTTAATGTGGAAACTTAATTAATATCAATATTTCGGTATATGTCTATATTAATTTGATTAAATATATAGGGTTACTTCCTTTAATCACAAGTGCATGTAGTTAGATTCGTTTTTAATTTTATATAGTAGGTAAATTTGTAATTACCTACTTTGATGATAAATATTGTTGTGTGCAGGTTACTAAACTTATAATAGAGAAGTTGGATGAAGGGCAGAATATGCACGGTAGAGTAAAAATTTTCTTTCTTGTGGATTCCATTTTGAAGCATTCACATAGGCAGAAATGTAACACCCACATATTTCTGGATTTAATTTTTTGTTAGGAATAGTCTACGTCACGAATCAGGATTTATCAAGGCGTCAGGATTTGACAGAGAAATCAGGATATGATCAATTGTTAGGATATGATTATTCGTTGAAAGCTTCATTATCATCCATTGACAATCTATTCAATCACCCGTTGATGTCTACATATGAATATCCGTCAAAGTTATAGCATATCTCCGTTGATCAGGTTATTCATTGTGAATGACTTGGATGACAAGTCATGTGAATGACTTGGATGACAAGTCAGAACTGCGAGATAAATTAAAAGGTGTTGATTTATAGAATTATAATTGATATATATAGAAAGTGGTAGAATTACACTATAACATATCTTCATAAAGATAAATATAAACTGCGATTTGATTCATCTGTTCTTACTTTACGTTCATAATACATCAATTTGTTTAGTAATTATATCCAACCCCCCTTAAACAATTACTTACTAGGCAACAAGTGGTATCAGAGCGGTAAAATTAACTATTAATTTGAAAAGGTCAAGATGTCTGGAAGTTAGTATGAAAGCATGAAAAGTTCCATCCAGAAGAAAGCTGATTACTCTACATGGAGAGTAAAGATGTTGATGTTCCTAGAAGCTATTGATGATACATATGTTGATATCATCAAAACATGACCTCCATACCCTGTGGAAACTGTGGCTATGACCGCAAATGTTCCTAAACACTATGCCAGAAAAGAAAGATCAAAGTGGTCAGATCACTAGCAGAAGGTACAAAACAACCGTGGATTAGTGGGATTCTTTATCGGCCTCAAAAATTCTTTCATGAACATATTTCACTTTTATGCCTATCATAAATAGTCATTCCGGTTTCCTACTTGTGACTTAAACAGTTACCTCGGCTCCATGCATTTATTTATCAGGCTGAGAAAGATGCAGGTAATTTGAAATTAGTAAATTTATATACAATTTGAAGACAATCCAGTACTCTCGATAGGACAGGAAGAAAGTGTGGGATTAATCAGTTTATCAGTTTTTAGGATATTATAATGTACAATATAATTTTTTGCTGAGTATTCTGCATGGGCGTCATAGCTCAAGTCAAGCGTTGGAACGCAGGACCTGGAACTAGTCGGTACTGATCTAAACAGATACTTGTTATATATAGGCTCATGGAAATTTTAACATTATAGCCAATGTATGTTACATAGGTAGATCTGTTTAATTATGTAAAAGATGAAGGAGCTTGGATATATCATATGCAGATATGTACTATGTAGCTGGGCCTGGTGAACAAGCCTTGGCATACTTATATGCTTTAAGGAAGAGCTAGTACTCTGCAGTTTCCCTATAAACATGTGTGGTTATTGGAATTCTAAAAGCTCTGTTAAAGTTAATCTCATCTGAGAGTTATGGAACTTATAACACTCTAACACAGCTTGCAGCCAGATTAGATCTAAACTGGTTAAAACTGTGTTATTTTAAAATAAGGATATGATAACTACTTTTGAGCTATTTGAAAGAATATTTTAATAGATTAGTTAAATTATAATGTAAATATGCCATTCTGGATATTCCTAAGAAACAAATAGTCTGCATTACGTGTTGCACGATATATATACTTTTCTATTTGGCTGTCAAATAACTTCATCATCCTACTAAACGCGTCAACTGGAACAACTACTGCATCAGAGAGGGCTCCCTTTATATAAATTGTTCCACGCTGAGCAGAGTCCTAGAAACATTTTATGATAGGATTAAGATGGAGCTCGTTTCAGTTTCGTCATCTTAGGTAGTGGAACCAGATGCCTTAAAGAGGCAATAGAGTCCTCGGGTCTGATTCTGACAAGGCACTCGTTTTCTTCTCTAGAACATCTTTATTTACTATTTCCACGCTATGTACATCAGGAAAAAGATATACTTATTATCACGAATACCAAAAAAATAAATTCATATACCTTGCACTTGTTTGATTATCTTTGAGTGATTATTTTCGTCTTCTTTGATATGACTGAGTGATTTCTAGTAATTTCGTTTAGAGCTCAACAGATATTTGAAGGTTCAAGAAAGGCTCCTTGAAAGAACAAATCTATTATACCTATTATAGGTGAACATGTGTTTTCTTGGTATTTGGTAAATTACTTATATACAAATATTGGAATTGAACCCCTGACCTCATGAAACAAGAAAGATTATGTTGAAGGATACAACCATTAGAGCAACATAATTTTTTGCACAATTTTGTAAAATCATTAACTACATCTCTTTAGCATGAGCATTTAAACCCATTTAATAAATTATACATATATCAGTTTAACACCGACTAACCCTATTAACAAATAAAATTATATTCACATCTATAATAATTGTAGTATATGAGAGTCATATTTATTAATATTTGTCTTTTTCTTAAAATAAAAATGTGTATATTATAGAAACAACATGAATATGTATAATGATTAAAATTTATATATACAAAAAATTATTTTTGAGCGTGCGAATATTGGAAAATTTACAATAACTGTTAACCAAGGAAAAAAATTCGTGGTACAGACAAGATACGCTTGGACCAGAAAAACCCGTGCTCAAAATAACATATATTTTTCGAGCACGGTGGATAAAAAAATCAAATGGATTCAAGTAGAGTTTTCAGTAACATGTCAATAAGCTAGACCCATACTACGAGTTGTTTCATTCCATAAAGAAACCCGAACGCTCAAGAAATCGGTTGGAAAAGTGGATTCACATCTCTTACAACCAACACAATATTCTGTTTTGGATCAGAAACAATTTATTTAGTTTTATATCCCGTCTCAGGGTATCATTTGTAATACGTCGGTGGGGAAGGTTCGGACACATTGAGTGCACCCGATACATGTATCATAAGTATTTACTAAATGTGACATTTGATATATTTATTTTTGGATGTAATAAAGTTTCGATATAGTAAACTTATAAATGAAGGGTATATTTAGATACTAGATGAATCAATGAGTTATCAGAACTTCAATTAACTCGTGAATAAAATGAATAAATTCTGATGGAAGATAACTATTCTTCTGTATAAAAGGATGGATATAAGTTCACAACTTAACACCGACTAACCATATGAACAAATAAAATTATATTCACATCTATAATCATTGAAGTAGATGGGAGTCATATTTATTAATATTTGTTTTTTTCTTAAAATAAAAATATGTATATTAGATAAACAACAAGAATATGTATAATGATTGAAATTCATTTATACAAAAAATTATTTATGTGAACCACGTTTTTTGAGCCGCTAATTTGCATCCTAATAACAAAAAAGTTATACAAATTATGAAAATTTTAACACAAATACAAAAATTTATGATCTTAAGATAAAAAATTAGAATAGGTGTGATATCTTGGATTCAAATATGAATTTCTCATAAAACATCAACCTGTGATTATTGTATCTTTCATCCTCTTCATAATCACAATGCTCTGAAAATAATTTAACATGATCAAAGACTATCATGCTAGTTCAAAAGAAACTTCAAATCAGGAAAATTACTTCATAAAATTTATGAAACCCTGCTGCATATTGGTTTGGTTAGTTAGATGGTGATATTAATTAATTAACTAATGCCCGATACTTACTTAATTACGTGCTTAATTGCTACATGCTTTTGTCAAAAGGCAAAATATGACCTTTTCAAGATTTTTTTTTTCTGGAAATGAGTTGAAATTTTGTTTAAAATCAAAATTACCCTATCAAGTGATGATTATATTTCATCTTTGATCATGGATGACATGCACCCGTTAATCTTTCATCTTATTGAATAAAGTGATTGATTAATGAGTTTTTCATTTTACTGCATGCATTTTGAAGTGGTATAAGTTAGGAGGTGTTATACACTGGATTTCACGGTCTTCTATTTTATTGGATTGGTTAGATTTAAAACTAGTCATTATTTCTTTATATGTGTTTGTTTTTAAGTTTTTTTAAGAAAAATGTTATGAACATTTAATTGTAATGTTTTTTTTAATGAAAAGTTTTTCATTATTTTCTAACTCTGAATTATCTTTATATGTGAATGTTCCCGCATAGTTGATTATTTGGATGTTTTATCATTGATTACACATAATAAACCACTCATGATTACCTAATTTAGAGGGTTCCATGATTGTCTAATGATAAATTCATGGATTTTAACTCCGGTAAATATACACCATGTGCAAGGATTTAACAATATTATATAAGCATCTGTATCACAAATCAAGAATATGTTTGTTGACCATTGATATATTATGAAAGCATCAAATCTTGATATTTGAACTTGCTTATCACCGTATCTTTGTCAATGAATGCTTGTCAAAATGGTAACCTTTTCTCCTAAACTCTAACACTTTCCCAATCCTAAATATCTTTGCTTTGTAGTGTTGATATGGAGGTCGGAAAAATATCCGACAACCTTCTACCCCTTGAGCCGAAAATTAGAGTTGATAAACTTCAATCTGATTAAACCACCTCAAATGCTTCTCAATAAGCATCAGATGGAAAAACCGATGCAAAAAAAATCAATCCGAAGGGAGTATGTCAGAGGTGATTTGGTGAGGGAAAGGGAGATCATCAAAGAAGTTCCAAGAATAAGGAGTGAGAGTTTATTGAGGGTTTGTCGAGCCAAGCCACACCGCATCTTTTGAAAAAGATGCAGTTGTTAAAATTGATTGAACACATTCTTAGCTCTATCCTCCCAAAAGGATTAAGCTATTGGAATGAGTTCCCATCCATAAACAGAGTATAGGGGGATGAGGACACACTAAGCCTAAAACTCTTACCCTTAAACTATTAATTGAAGCAGCAGTAGTAAAACCCTTGGGTATACAAGGTGCACACACTACATGAAGCATGATCTTTGATCTTGCACAAGCGCCTTCTTAAACTCAGTTTGATGTTACCTCATCAAATGTGAAGTCGCAACCAAAACTCAATCATTTCAAACTAAAGGTCATCTATTTTTTTCTCACCTCTTAATTGTTAATTTTTCATTCTTAATTTTCATATAGAAGCCAAAACTCCGATACTTATGATCATCATTTACAGAATGATTTGTTGAATCATTAATTATCTTTTGAAATTATAATGAGTATATATGTGCACAAAAAATATTATCAATCTTCAGAAAATTAAATCTTGTAATTTTCTCACTAGCAATTTTCTTTCTTATCTCAATGGATATTTTTCATTCAACTTATAAATGTTAGTCCTTCAATAGCTAAAGTTCAATGAGAGCCATTGAAACTTCTAATTGTTTCACCAATGGCTATCCCATAGTCATCGATGTAGCTCTATTAGATCAAACAATTACATTAATACCTTTTAGGATTGAGGGAAGAGAGTGACTATCTCTGAGAGTGAAAAGTTGTCTTGAAGGCATACAAAAGGAAAGTGAATGAGAGAGGTAAGCCAATTTTTTTTGGACTTGCAAGTGAGACTGAGAGTACAACCTTAGTATATAATAGCGAGGGTGTGAGTTGTTTGAACCAGTGGGAGCCCCGGATGCAAGAATAGAGAGATCATGAGAGAAATGTTGTTCATCACTGATACCACCATAATGCTCAAACTTCATGAACTATATTAAACCCTTGATGCTAACAAAATAGGAGTCGAATTCCTATAACTAACGGGGAGAGTTATTGACTAAGAGGGAGTAGGAACAAGCTCACAATTTCATAACAGAGAAGAAACAAAATGAAGAGGCTTGCTAAGATGTTCAGAACAAAATCTCAACAGACTTGTTCCTGGAAGAATCCACCAAAGGGGTTACTTTAAACTCAAGGATGAAGGTAAAATGAGAGGAGTCTTCAGTTGAGGTATAAAATTGAACAATGCTGACAATAAAATCTAGAAAATCTAAGCAGTTCAAACTCAACACCATCATAAGAGATTGGTCAGAACTAAGACATGACTAAACAAGTCATATCAAGTGGGAAAATTTAAGTCTCAATCAACTATATCGAGGAGCAAGAATCTCACAGTAGCATCTATTTCCTTTTTGTCTAAATTTTCTTGCTTATTTCTTCAAGAAGCTTAACAAGAGTAAATTATGCTGTCTTGAATATCTATATGTCTAAAATGTGTTTTGTTATTATTAAGGCTGTAAATTTATGGATGTTATTATATCAGTCATAGATTAGGGGAGATTATTAGGAATTAAACTTGAATCCTGATGATAAGCAAAACATATAACACAATTATGTTAAGTCAAATTATAGTCTTGAATGGCTAGCCGTTGAAAAGGTAGCTCATAAAGAGATTGATGAGGTTTTTGTAATATTTTCTATGAGATTTTTGTTATAGTTAGTGATGTTATTGTTCATTTTCAATTCATGAGATGACATATAATTCTAATATAAGTAAAGTGAGTCTTCATCTGCTATGTGAAATTCCAACATCAATGGCTAATGACATCAAGCCATCAACGGCTAAATTAATCAGTTTTCACCGCTAAAAAGATTCAAATACCTGGTGATAGTGACTTGACAATGGTCATATCTTGAGTATGACACAACACACAGGTTGATTGGAATCTCAGCAATAAAAATGGAAGTCAAGATAAACTTTGTATGTGATCTTAGATTCTAAAGAAGAAGAAATAATCTATTTTCACGCATTGGCAAATTGGAGGGATATTCAAAGCAATATATCTAGATTAATTCGAGCCTCATTATCAAGCATCATAGGAAAGAATGCATTAGTAATTTTACTGGACCTAGAAGACTGTGCTATGTATTTTCTAGTAAAGATTGTAACTTGGTAATATATAAATCAAGTAGTAGTAGCAGTATCTCTTAAAAAATAATTTAGAAGTGTTTATTAGTCGGAAGAATTTTCTTGAGAGAAACAGCGAAAATGCAGGTGTGAATTGCATTTGTAATTTACACAAATTATTTCTTTAATATATATATATATATATCTCAGTTGGAAAGCTAAAAAATAAATTACCTGAAAATTTTAATTTGGGTGCTATTATAAAGCAAAAATTATCTGTTTAAAATCATCAAAAAAATTGATTTGTGTTCACCCCTTCTACAAATCAACATTATTGATTGTAAGAGAAACACGAGCCATGCATGGACTTTACTTACATACATAAATATCCAAACAATAATCTTATTTATAAAAATTATTTTTTTAAGTAATTTAAGCCACACACGGACTTTACTTGCATATATACGTAATTTAGAAGTGTTTATTAGTCGGAAGAATTTTCTTGAGAGAAACACTGAAAATGCAGCTGTGAATTGCATTTGTAATTTACACAAATTATTTCTTTAATAGATATATATATATATATCTCAGTTGGAAAGCTAAAAAATAAATTACCTGAAAATTTTAATTTGGGTGCTATTATAAAGCAAAAATTATCTGTTTAAAATCATCAAAAAAATTGATTTGTGTTCACCCCTTCTACAAATCAACATATAAGGAGGTTATCAAATGAGAAATCAAATTAAAATTAGGGGCTCAAACCCCCTTTAAGAAAATAATGGAGTGAACAAATCTTTAGTATAAATTAAGAAACACATTTCATTAGGGCTGAACATTCGGTCGATTCGGTCCAAAACTGGACTGAACCAAATAAACTGAAAAATCGAATTATCATATTTTCTTGGACCGAAGGACCAAAATTGTATTATGCAGCGGAACGAACCGAATGGTCTGGCATTTGACAAACGGGTCGAATTTTTTGAATAAAAATAAAATTATATTAAACTTTTAAACCAAAAATTATAAAATCTAAAATATAATTAAAGTAAGGTGATATGTAGAGTTTTAAGAGTGTATAAATACAATTATAAATTTAAATTTATTATTAATTTTTTTAAGATATATGTAAAAGATATAATATAAAATTATAATATTTATGATTTGGTCTATCCGGTCTATTCGGCCCGGACCAAAATATTTTTTACACGAATCGGATTGAACCGAATTTATTTTGGTCTATTCGTTCCGGACTGAATAAACCGAATTTTCTAGAAAATTGGGACCAGACCGAACGAAATTGGCACGGTTCGGTTTTTCGATTTCGGTACATTTGATCTCTCTAAAACACATCATATAATCTTTAGTTTTGTTTCTTATATTCTGAATTATATAACTTAACTAACTTATAACAAAATATTAATGTATAAAGAATAATGTACCGTTAACATGACTAAAGAAAAGACTTAACTACCCTAACATGTTGCACTCACTTTTGTTGTATTGTAAGTTACCGATGTTGCACCTGCAGCTGTTACACTACTCTATTACTCCCTCTCATATTGGCGGTGATCAGAAAAAATAGAGAGAGGTACTAGGCAAAACACCAAGTTTTTGTGCATATGGTAAGAATGTTGAGTATCTAATAGTTGCTTTATAAAAATGTCTGCAACTTGGGCATATGAGGGAATATGTTGTGTAATAATGTCACCAACAACTACTTTGTCAAGAACAAAATGACAATATATTTCCAAATCTTTCGTGCAGTCATATAAAACTGGTCTAGCAGCTATAGCCAATACCGCCTGATTTTCGTGTTTTTAATACAGTTGGAGACAAGTATTGAAGTCTCTTGTCAGGAAATAAAGAATGTAACCGAGTTACCTTGCAACAGCCATTACACAATATTTGACGTCAGTACTGGACCTAGCAACCACATACTATTTCTTTATCTTCCAGGAAATAGGTGAAGATTCTAGCACGCTGTAATAGCCTGATGTTGACTTAAGATAAAAGGCATAAGATGCCCAATTAGAGTCATAATACATTGTTAACTGGGATGCAGATGTTATAGCTAGAAGAATACCTTGGCATGGGTTACTAGACAAAGAAATAAGTTATTTTTTGGTTGCCTACATATGCTCAGAGGTAGGAGATTGCATGTATTGTATCAAAATGTGAACATGATACACAATGTAAGGACCAATAACCGTGATATGTATGAGTTTACCCAATAATCGTTTATGTGGTTGTTCATCAGTCAAATGCATACCTTTATCCGGGCTAAATTTGAATTTTTATTGTATTTAAAATTTTATTGGCTTTATTCCTACCATGTGATACTCTTTGAGGAGATCCATGACATACTTCTTTTGTGAGAGGAAAAAACCGCTAGCAGATCTATAAACCTCCAAGCCAAGAAAATAATTGATGTTATCAAGATCTTTCATATGAAAATTATGAGCCAACACGTGTTTGAATTTAGCAATATTCCGCTCAGAATCACCAAATAATAAACAAATCATCAAATAATACGAGGATAAATATAATGATATTGTCCTCCACTTTAGTGAACAAACTATAATCAGCCTTCGATTGTTTATATCCATCATGTTTCAGTGAAATTAGTCAGTTTTCTAAAACAGCACCTACCTGCATTAAATCATAAAACCTCTTGATTAACTTGCACATGAGTAACATCCATTTGAACAACAAAGCAATTCCGTATAGCTGTCAAAGCTAGAAGATTATGCACAATTACCATTTTTACAACTGGAGCAAATGTGTCCCCATAAGCAACTTCTTGCTGTTGTTTACATCCCAATAATCAATCTGCTTTTAGAATGATCAACTATACCAAATGGTTCAAATTTGGTCTTCTCTAACCACTTACTGCCCACAGCTTGTTTTCCTGGTAACAATATTATAATCTGCCAGTACCATTACATCATTAGGTGTACATTGAGCAAGACTTGTGGAATAATCGTCATACCACACAAGATTTTTCCATAGTTTGGTAGACTTTTTAAGTGGAGCAGAATCAGGATACGGGCTAGCAGTTGTTGAATGCATATTCTGATCTGTTGAATGCATATGCTGATGTGATGAATGAATATTATGATCTATTGAACGCATATAATGATCTGTTGAAAATATATTATGATTTATTGAATGCATAAGATCAATATGACTATTAGAAGATGAGTCACTATCATTGACATCACTCAGAGAAGAATAGTAATCATAATCCTGAATAACAGGAGAATTCCTAGCATTGAAAGAGGCATCAGTGCATAAAATTTGCCTTGGGTGCAACATTATTGTAATTAAACACAGATTCGTGGAAAACATCTCTCGATACCAAGATAGTTTTATTTATCAAGGACAAAAAATGAAAACCTTTTTGTGTACACGGATAGCCAATGAATGCAACATGAGTAGCTCGACAATGAAATTTATAATTGATATATTTCAGCATTACAAGCAGACGCCAAGCAGCAAAGGCCTTAAAACTAGAAAAATTTGGTGGTTTCTTGTAGGGAGCTTCATGAGGAGAAACATGATGCAAAAAAAGGCTTGAGTTTAAACCATGTTGAGGACACTTAGACAATTTTTTTAAATCAATCAAAATACTTCCAAATAGACTCATTTTGATGTTGTTGAAATTGGTTGATTTCATTTCTAAGTCTTTTTGCTTTATGGTTTGGAAAATATTTTTAAGAAAAATAGACACAAATCCATCCCAAGTGGAAATAGAGTTAACGGGTAGACTATACAACCATTGTTTAGCCTCTTCTTTCAAAGTAAAGTTAATTCGGAGCTTAATGGAGTCATCACTAAGTTGTTAAAGTTTTTGTAAAGTACACACTTTCTCAAATTCTCGAATTAAAAGATATGGATCCTCTCCTTCTACCCCAAAAAACCTAGGTACATGCTAATTTTATGATATTTTATTTCAAAATTATTCGCCGTTGCTCCGGGTAGGACTATGCATGAGGGTTCAGCGGAACGCGCGGGTAACAACTGTCTTTAAGCGAGACATACATGACTAGAGGTGGAATATCTACTTCTTTTGATTCAATTTTAGTGGGCGAAAAGAACTCAAGTTGCATTATTATTTTAGGAGATGAAAGGTTAGAGTATCATATTAATCTAGATGAATGGTCTCGAACCCAATTACTTTGCATATAATACAAGTAATCGCGTAGCAGACAAGAGCTATAAGTAAACACCCAAGAAAAATTGGAAAATCAAAATTAAAAAAACTTAGATCTAGGGGTAATCCTAAAAAAAATTCAAGAAGTTTGATATATCATACCAGAATCAATATAAAAGTGAACACAAGCCTTGTCTTTAAACTCAAGAGCATAATCAATTCTGATAATCTTAATTTTTTTTGAGAACTGAGTAACAATATGATTAGCAAGACATTTATAGACAAATAAAAATTCAAACTTTATTGTTAATAAATGATCGAAAACCATCCTACAGGAATCATCAACAATTGTTAAAAAATATTTGTACTTAACTCTGGTGCATACCTTGTATGTCCCCCATACATCAACATATATGATATTAAAATAATGAGCATCATGAGGAGTACTCATAGGAAATGGAAGATTAGTGAATCTTGCCATTGGACAAGTAAATACACCATATCAGTTGTATATAAAATCTCATATTGAAGATGAGGAAGAATTTTCAACTTAGCTGTAGGAGCATGACCAAGTCTATTGTCCCAAAGCACAGATGTATCTTTACAAAATTGAGGCTTTATTGCTCTGCATGTTAAATTATTGCATACTTTTACACCATCAGACTTTATATAATACAGTCCATTGTAAAATTTTCACTTCCTGAACTGAGTTTGTGACATAATATTTTAAAATGCACTTATCAGGATTGAAGATGATATGACAATCATTATTTTTAGCAACCTTGTATATAGATAGTAAGTTATGATTAAAATTGGGAACATACAAGGTTCCCAATAACTTCAATCCATTTTTAAGTTGAAAATCAGGAATAAGATGACAAAATTATTTCTGATAGTTAGTTTAATAATGTGCTGGTGCCATATTAATATTTGTCAACAAATTTAAAGAGGTTGATATGTAATTTATGGCTCCAGAATTCACTATCCGCTCATTTGAAGAACACTTGACACTATAGCACAATATCATAGCGGAAACCATGTCTGATAATGGAGCATCCATTTCCTCCATCCATCTGTGATATGTAGATTACATGGAAACATCTTCAAGACCTTCTCAAACTTTTTTAAAGTCAACATAACAGTACTATCACTACTACCGCAATCATCAATACTATCAGATTTAACATCATTCGGTGCATTACAACTCTGTGCAACATTGTCCATTGGTCCACCTTTATATTGATTCCATTTCCCTGAATTCTTGAGTCACTTCCTTTATGACTCATAGATTTATTCCTTATATTATTATTATGCCACTTTGGATAATAAATTCAGTATTGAGGGAATTGTTGCTCGTGACACATTCAGCGGTATAATGGAGATAATGTCAGAGTCAAAAGACTTTATACATCGGGCAACACATCGTGCATCTGATTGTGCTAATAATGGGATTTCCCATGAGGTTTCTAATATTGTATTTTTGTAGCGACATTTAAATATTTTATTAAATATTTATTTCTTGATTGGTCATAAACAATGTTAAAGCTCATATGTTTTAAATATCCTATCATCTTTAAGAATAAACTGAATTTTGTGATTTATTAAAAGTGTTAATGTGGAAACTTAATTAATATCAATCTTTCGGTATATGTCTATATTAATTTGATTAAATATATAGGGTTACTTTCTTTAATCACAAATGCATGTAGTTCGGTTAGTTTTTAATTTTATATAGTAGCTAAATTTGTAATTTTCTACTTTGATGATTAAAATTGTTGTGTGCAGGTTACTAAACTTATAATAAAGAAGTTGGATAAGGAGCAGAATATGCACGGTAGAGTAAAAATTTTCTTTCTTGTGGATTCCATTTTGAAGCATTCACATAGGCAGAAATGTAACACCCACATATTTCTGGATTTAATTATTTGTTAGGAATATTCTACGTCACGAATCAGGATTTATCAAGGCGTCAGGATCTGACAGAGAAATCAGGATATGATCAGTTGTTAGGATATGATTATCCGTTGAAAGCTTCATTATCATCCATTGACAATCTATTCAATCATCCGTTGATGTCTACATATGAATATCCGTCAAAGCTATAGCATATCTCCGTTGATCAGGTTATTCATTGAGAATGACTTAGATGACAAGTCAGAACTGCGAGATAAATTAAAAAGTGTTGATTTATAGAATTATAGTTGATATATATGGAAAGTGGTATAATTATACTATAATATATCTTCATAAAGATAAATATAAACTGTGATTTGATTCATTTGTTCTTACTTTACTTTCATAATACATCGATTTATTTAGTAATTATATCCAACCCCCCTTAAACAATTACTTTATTGGTCAACAAGTGGTATCAGAGCGGTAAAATTAACTGTTAATTTGAAAAGGTCAAGATGTCTGGAAGTAAGTATGAAAGCATTAAAATTCCCATACGGAAGAAAGCTGATTATTCTACATGGAGAGTAAAGATGTTGATGTTCCTAGAAGCTATTGATGATGCATATGTTGATATCATCAAAACACGACTTCCATACCCTGTAGAAACTGTAGCTATGACCGCAAATGTTCCTAAACACTATGCCAGAAAAGAAAGATCAAAGTGGTCAGATCAGGAATCGGCTTCAATGCTAAAGGATGCAAAAGTCATGAATATTCCACACAATAGTTTGGATAATATGATATCAAACAGAATGATTACTTGCAAGACTGCAAAGAGATATGGGATGCCTTGGAGATATAGTGTCAAAGTGTAATGGAAATCAAGAAGAATAGAAGAGTTGTTCTTGTGCAAGAATATGAGCAATTTGATGCGAAGGTTGATTAGTCAATTGATGGGAAAAGAATATGAAAGAGAAAACCCAAACACTAAGTTTTTTAGAGCTCTTCTAGAATATTGGGATACTCAAGAATCAATAATCAGACATCAATATGATCTTGATTCACTGACTCTGGATGAAGTGTATGGGATGCTGAAAACTCATGACTTGGAGATCTACAAAGGAAGAATAGAGAGGGTCAGATGATGAATGTCGTGGCTCTTAATGCTAAGACTCGTAAAAGCAAGGAAAAGATGAGTGAGAGGTCAAGAAGAAGGAACATGATGGAAGAGTTAAATACTGATAATTCATGACACATGTACTGATGAGGATACCGAGATTGATCTGGATAATCCTCAAGTTGTTGAAATGGCAGCAATGCAAGTTAAAGGCCTTAGAAAGATGAGGTTTGTAAAACTATAAAGAAGAGGTGGTTTCAATATAAGATTCTCTGGTGATGGCAAAGGCAAGTTCAGAAAGACTGATGGAAAGTACACCAAGGGAAGGAAGTTTGACAAGACCAAGGTGACTTGTTACAACTGTAATGAAAGGGGACATCTGGCTTCTGAATTCCCCAAGTTAACTGGAAATGCTTTGGTCATAACAAACTCCAACAAAGGCTTGATAGACTCATCAGGAACTGACAATGATGATGAATGCTCTACACTCATGTCAACTCATGAAGATGATGCTTCAAGTACTGATAAGGTACCTTCAGTTATATTCCCTGCTGATATTGATAACATTTCTGAACTGAAAACTTATACTCTTTGCATGTCATTTTTAAAAATAAGACTATTGAATATGATAATTTAATTGCTGATAATAAGAAGCTTAGAGACAGAAATAATTTTTTCAAATATGAGTTAGTATGCATGCATGAGAATGAAAAAGCATGTAAGAAGGCCCAACATAATGAAACTCTAAAAAAACATCAAGTATGCTAAACTAGAGAAAGTTCTTGAGAATGAAAGAGAGGTGTTTAAAATATGGATGACTTCAATAAAAGAAAGTTCATAGTTTCATCAGTGACAAAGATTAGAAAGAATATCTAGTTTATAATAAATTTACTGATAGGAATATCAATAAGGCTGTTAATAACACTAATCATGTTAAGTTTGTTAGAACTAATAAAAATGGAGTGAAATCTGTCTATGAAGTTATTTCTAACTCTAAGAATTCTGATGAGATGAAAGCTGAACCTAGAGTCTCTGATAAAAGGAAAGAAGAGCCTAAAATTCAAGAAAAGAAAAGAAAAAATATATGACTTCTTTCTAAAAGTCAGTTACAGAAGAAAATTTGTGAGTTAACTAATAGGACTCCCAAATATAGGACTAAGAGAGGTAGAAATAAAAAACAAGAGATAAATAAGGCAAGCAATTATAAGTACATTTCTGATGCTCCTAAAAAATCTTGTTTTAACTTTGATAATACTAATCATATTGCTATTGATTGCAGGAAGCCTAGAAAGAAAATTTTTAAGATACCTGAGTCTGATATTAGTGGTAGATCAGTACTTTACAAAGCCTAGAATCCTTGTTCTCATTGTGATAGCAGTTGACATTCTATTTATACTTGTAAAGATTATCATAATTTGTATCACAACAATTATGATCCTTTTCCAAAATTCAATAAAATTATTTTTTAAATAGAACTGCTAAATTGAATGTGCATGCATCTTATAAAGTTAAAACTGTCGTGACAAATCCTGATGGAGTAACTCCAGATGGATTAAATCCTGACAAGAATTTTTCAAATATAAAAATACATAAGATGTCACAAAGGACCCAACAAGTGTGGGTTCTTAGAAATTCTAACTGATTTTTATATTTCTGATTACAGGGAAACAAGAAGAATGTGCTTGTCTTGGACTCTGGTTGTTCAGCATATACGAGTGGAACTTTATCCCTATTATCAGAATATGAGTAGAATGCTGGCCCAATAGTTTTCTATGGTGATTGCAATGTAGGAAAAATACTGGGATATGATAATATAATAATTGGAAATGTCATCATCTCAAACGTAGCTCTGGTAGATGGACTGAAGCACAATCTGTGGAGCATCACTCAAATTACTGATAGAGGTTTATATGTTGTATTATATGATACTCACTGTGTAGCAGTTCATAAGATCACAAAGAATATTGTTTTCAAAGCCTATAGACACGAGTATATAAAAGTTGGAAAATCATGCACTCTTGAAAAGGTTGCACTCGTGGTTAATAATCTTAAACCAGGAAAGAAGGAAAATCCTGACGCTATTAAGTCAAGATTGTGATAATGCATGAGTTAAGAGGGAGCAACGTAAATCTATCAGGAACTTACCACACAATTATAGGGGGAGCTTCACATAAAACTAATACTGTAGTTTACATTACTAATGATTCGTTAATTTCTGACAAATTGATCAGTGGAAAAGAGATTCTTGATTTTGCTATTAAATTCATTAATGCAAATGCTGAGGGGGGGAATCATGAATAAATTCTTGATTTGGATTGCAAATCTGATCTCAGCAAGTGATTGATAAGACATGATTTTTTTTACAAAGGATGGTAACATTATTTCTTTCATGACTTTAATTGTTACAAATTTGTTTTATTCTGGTTGAAGTAATCATGATTAACTTGTCATCAGAATGTCTTTTATATTAAGTCTATTTGAATTCATCTGCTCATCTATTCCACTTCTAACCATCCTTCTCCTGTTTTGAAACTCTTTTTGAGAACTATACTTGCCACCTGATAGAATACACATTTGGCAAAAATATTTGCCTATTCAAAATCTTATTGTAAATTTCAGTTGTAGTATAGTTAATCAAGATTTTTTTGGTTATATTCACATAAAAATGTTCTTTCCCTACCTATCTTATGTATCGGTGAATAAGTTAAAGCCTTGTGAATTAATTTCCATGTCTTGTAAATTGGCTTCAAATGTAATAGATGGAGATGAAGAGGTATCCATATCTTGAGTTGTTACTAATTACTTTTCAATTCCACACATAATCGGACACATGTGTAGTACCGAAATATCATTATTGCCTGTGTTATTAATGTCACATATATAAACTGTGTCGACCCTACTCAATCTATTATGTTATCTTTGCAGACTCTCCATTATCTCCCAACTTTTGTGCTCAAATTATTTAGCAAATTATAGTGTACTTGTTAAAAGTCGCTTAATAATCTTCTATTAACCAAAGTCGATGCCATCAAGTTTCTTGATTCCAGCTTATGTTACGAGGATGCCATAATTGCATAATGGTGTGTTGAATTAGATCAATTTCAAGAGTGATGTTATTCATTTAGACTAGAGTAACTTTGTCAGTCCCACCCTAGTCGACGGTTGACCAGAATTTGAAGTAGAATCTGGAGGCTAAAAAATATAAAAAGAAGTTATTTTTAGGTGAGGTGAAAGAACAAAAAAATAATAAGCAAAAAACAGTAGATGTACTTCTACAATTATACAAAATGAGATGCTGTGGGGCTAGCCTGTGTGCTTCAACATCTTTCTGCTTGCTGCAAGTCCCCTCCATGCAAGGCATACATGAAGAATAGAAACTGCAAGATCCCGAATGAATCAACAAAATTGGACATCTTTATACCTCTGTCATTCATGTTCTGAAAAGGTTGAGGTTAGTTGGGCGTTTGAGAAAAAGAAAGGTGGGAAGTTAAAAAAATCCGACCAGTTTTAGGAAGGATAGGGTGCAACGAATAACGGAGAGAAAACAGGGCGAAAAGATTATATTCTCTAAAAAGCCTCAGTAGCATGTACTATGCAATATACAAAAAGTACATGTAAAGCCTATACTACAACATTACTTCTTTTAGCACCTTTGTACATCCCAACTTGTATTTTTTCACTTACTATTATCGGAAAAATATTATGATCAATACAAGATAGTAGATTATAAGATACTTTAGTATTCTTTAGACTTTTAACTGATCTTATCACCAGAAATTATATGATGCAGGAACTCAAATTATATGGAATTTCATATAGAGGTTAAAGAACGTAGCCTTTGTAACTGTAAATAAACCATTTAAACAAAAAAATCAGTTTGAAGCAGGCATCCCAAGAGGTAACAGTTATTGTCTAAGATGGACATAAATCTAACTAACATGAGATTCATTTTTCTGGATAGGATAAATATTTAAGAAGTCTTAATGACCTTTTGGCCCTTAAAGTATGGGCCAATGTACCTACCAGCCCCAAAAGTATAGAGTCATACCCTTTGACCCCTAGAGTATTAAATATCGTTCCCTTTAGCCATTTTCGTGATTAAAATGACATATCAGACTAAATCGGAGGGTAAAATAGTCTTTATTGTAAAAAAAGGCTAAAGGAATGATATTTGATACTATAGGGGCTAGAAGGAACCGTATGGAGGATATACTAGCTTTGATAGAGAAGATTCATGAAGTGAAAAGAGCTGAGTGTCAAACCTTAAAATTAATTTTAATGATAGATATTTGATGCATTAGTGTCAAACGTCTCTGTCATCTAGTGTCCAAAATATCTATTAATTGAATAGGTTTGTAGTTTTACCTTCCACCTGGAGAAAAAGATTAAACATAAGTGCTTCCGATAACAAAATATAGATGTCCGTATCTGCTCACAAACCAAAACTGCAAACATCGAATATTTGCTTTATGCTCAGCTGCTAAACCCATCAGCCCTCTTACAGCAGCCTATCTTATCCGTCTACTGCATTGCTCAATGAGCATCTGCAGAAGTAGGACAAATTTACATAATTTGAGACACTCTGAGTTGCTTTAAGTAAGCATAAAACTTTAACAAAATGTCATGACCTGCACGAAATTAAAAATTTGTATATCCAACATAACAAGCGACGGATACAAGGTTGAAAAGGTTGTACTTGATCTTTTCACGGGAATCTCCTCCTTTAAGTCCTACGTCAGATGGTTTTCTAATTGCAAACCGCTATTTTATTATTATATCTTCAGTGAACTAGATGTGAAAAACTAGATATGAAATAACAAAGATATTTTTCTTTTGTCAGACAGCAAAGGACAAATTACTGCACACCAATTTCACTTAAAATGGAGGAAGAACAAACTATCAGTGAACAACCCTATAAGATATGTTTGATTTGTCACAGTTTAGGAGGAGCTGCTATATTAGTGTATGTTGTTACCCGCAGGATTGAGGAGAAGCCTCACAGGCTGTCCAGATTGATCTTATATACTAAGGGTACAGTCTTTAGTCCGTCATGTTCGATCATTGTATAGAGGTTTAGATATGCTTTGTACGAGCTATTTTGTACACTTCACAGTATGATATATGTATTATGTTCGCTCATTTGTGATATATGTATTATGTTCGCTCATTTGTGATATATGTATTCTCGTCTCTCACTTCACAGAGAGAACTTGCGATCATTGTCATTAGGCAGTGATTATTGACACATGATAGTATTCAAACGATATAACAAAAAGACAACAATGGTATCTGCTGTCATCGTATGGGAACCTACTTCTCTCGAAAGGAATCTCAGCTGAAGTGCTGAAGACAAAACTACAGGTTGCATGCACAAAACATGCACGTCACATTATGGTTAGTTAACCACAAGCCAGTACTGGTGGTATAAGAAGTACAGATTGAGGTGTTTGGGTAATGGGCACTCAACATAAATGGAACTTTACGTCTTATTAACATTCTCTTTATTTTTCTTGATCTCTGTACAATATCTTCTTGGTTTATATGCTAGAACAAAGCTTTCACCTGGGCCAATCGGCCTCCCGTTCTTGGGTAACTTTTATGTTATTGGTCCTCTACATTCAATCTACAACACAAAACTTGCAGCATCCATAAAGTCTCCACATGCTCATTCCACAAATAGTCTTTGGAAAGAAGACATGAGCTGCTTAACTTGGCTCGATGCACAACTACCGAGAAGTGTAATATATGTTAGCTTTGGGAACAATTTTAAGACGGAGTTGTGGATCAACAACTGATTAGTAGGGAACAATTTTAGTAAAAGCCGATTTTCCATACCTTTTAACCCTTATAGTATTAGGTATCGTTCCTTTTAGCCTTTTTTACAATAAAGACTGTTTTACCCTCTGATTTAGTCCGATATGTCGTTTTAATCACGAAAAGGGCTAAAGGGAACGATATTTAATATTCTAGGGGTCAAAGGGTACGACTATATACTTTTGGGGCTTGTAGGTATATTGGCCCATACTTTAAGGGCCAAAAGGTCATTAAGCCATTTCAGAAAGAAACCTGACCTTGAGAAATGCACGTAGAATAAAGAATGCTAGCATTAATATGGTGAATCATTACATCGAATAACTTACATAAAAATTCGATTACGGAACCTACAATTCTTCAAAGAAATTGCCATATTTTAGTCTAGATGGAATAAAATATTTTATAGAAGTGCAGGTTGTTGTATTATATATATAATGTATTAGTCCAAAAATTTTGTAGAAGGGAAGAACTATGCAGGTTGCTGTATTATATATATATTTATTAGTTCAAATTAATTAAATGCTAAAAACTCTTGCACTAGATGCAAAGAACTTTGAAAATTTAGTAATTCATCCAAAGAAGATGCAACAAATGATAGACTTGATATGATCATCCTCAGCGTGTACTCCTTTACATTTTTCAATAACCTTAAAGTAACGAGGTTGCCACATGATTTGTTGATAGTTTATTGATATTCCCATTCTTCGATTAAGACCAATAATATCCTTAATATTTTTAACTTTCCTAACTTGATCATGCATATATTATTTTCAACACACTCAATTTCGATTAAAATTATTATCCACTTGGTGTTTTTATAATCTCCAATTGTATAAGGCAATATTGAAGTTGTCATGTAATGATTTCAAGAATGCTCCATTTTTGTCCATGTTCTACTTTCCTTTTCCAATTCAACTTTCTAAATTTTTTAAACACTTCTAGTTTGTCATATCAAGCCACATTAACTTGAAAAATATTCAAATTAGTCATTTATTTAGATGTAATATTCGAGCTTTTGTAATGGAAGAATCACGTTCAATTTTAAGACGTATGTCATTATATTTATAAATCTCTACCTTAGGCTTTATCTCTTAAAATCACATTAAATTTTAAGGCGCATGTCATTATATTTTTATACCTATACTTTAGGCTTTATGTGTTCAAACATGCGTTAATGCATGAAACAGATCGAAAACCAACTGGGTTGGGCAAGAAAGATTATCCATATTTTACGAATTGATTTGAAATAAATTACGAGTTATTATCTAGTAATTTTTACAATCTTAAAGGGACTGTGTTGTTATTTATAAAAGTTCATGTGTATTAAAATTTATGAAAAAATTATGACTAATTTAAAAAAATTTGAAATTCCAAATGATCGATTTGCTATTAATTCAATAAAATGCTAAGGTCGTTATTTAAAATTTTGTTACTACATATAAAGATAATTATAAGGAATCAATATTTTTTTTGAAACACCCGCATGTGATGTTACCAAATAAATTAAAATTCGAGATATATTTTAAAAACATTGTTATTGAAACTTGAAATGTTACAATCACAAATTATAAAAAATCAAAAACTAAATAAACTATTTGAGCTTTCAACTCGGATCCAATATTTTATTTAATATTTACATATTTATAGAAAGAAAAAATAGAATGTGAAAGAAGAATAGTAACTAATAGTGTGTCTATGTGGCAACCTACCAATCTGACACATACTAAGGCCGCATCAAGTGATGACAAGTGTACATCTTTTTTTGAATCTATAACTTGGCCTATATGTGTGTGTATATATATACGGGTTACTCAAATAGAAATCAATTTAGAATAGTAACCAGAAACCAAATATTTTTTTTAAAAATTAATTCGAAATATAACACATATGCTATGCAAATCGATCGTTAAGAGATGTAGAAAAATACAATGAAATCAGAGTTTAAAACAAACTTACGATTTGACCGGAAAAATCAAATTAAAAAACGGAGGGGAAAAGCTGAAATTAGGTGTCAGGGGGTGCAGAGTAGTTGGGTGGGGTGATTTAGGGGATCATTAGATTAGATTGGTTTAATTTTAATTTATATTTGATCATTCTCGTATATATATATAATGTACCTTGGCCCTCTTTTTCTTAATCTATCATTCGGCGTATATGTGTGTATATATATATATTAATTTCCTATATATATATATATATAACTCTATCTCTCTCTATACATAAAATACACATCTTACAAATCTCTCAATCACTTTTTATTCACAAATAGTCACTTGATTACATTTCTCTCTATCCGTACTGCAATTAAAAAATGGCTCCTATCAGACATGTTCATCGATCAAGCAGCAGATCTCATAATAAAAGAAGTCAATACTTCAAGCATGGAGATCTAGTTCTGGTGAAGACTGCTGACCAGCTGTGGTTTGTTCTTTTTATATATCATGTCTACTAATTTTCTCCTCCAATTATCTTAGTTGCACTTTTACTTGTGTTGGACAATCAATTTTATATGCCATACACCTTGCTATCCTCATTTTCTTAGGGTAAATTATGCTAAAATCTGTATAAGAGGACTTGAAATCATGAGATAGCGGTGAATGAGGCTGGTTATGTTTGTCTTTAAGACTAATTTTGGGCCTCAATTGCTTCATTTTCACTTTATACATAAAAACAACACTAAACCAATAGTCTAATAAAGATATGTACCAAATGTAAGGGCCTTTTAGTTTTGTAAATGTAGTACTTGGTGTTTATCCTTTATTCCCCCAATTACTTTTTTTTATAAAAAGGAGCTTTTTGACATATTGATGCATATAAAAGATGCTTTCACACAATGAAAATAGTATCTGTTAAAAATATTTTCTTAAAAGATTTAAAAGGTAAATATTATAAAATATTAATGATATAAGAATATAAATCTACATTATTAATATAACATATAAGCAGTGATTCTAATATTAATTTCCTAAAATTTAAAAATTCACAGGGGAATATATGTCTAAAATATCAAGAGGATTTCAAGTAATATACTGTTGTAAAATTTAAATAGATAAAATGGAATTATATTTTTTTCGGTATAAAATGGGTTTCTATATTATATTATTAAATATGTTTATAAAGTATTACCTACACTGTTTATTTATTTTTATATTTTCCATAATAATTGTATACTAAAACACATGTTTAATATATATTGTATTTTAATTCCACATAAATGAGCAATACATATAATAATCTCATATATATTAGTTTTATTTTATGGTTTAAGCTATTTATAATTTACTTAATAGAAAAAATATTACGCTCACTACAAATAATTAAATATAATTGTATTGAACTTTCCAGATAGCCAGGGCTGAAGATTTTGGAAAAACTACAGATAAATGGAGATATTGTGTACAGTTATTTGGGACACATGAACACTAAGCTTCTTCTCAATTCCTTATATTAGTTAACCAATGTCAATGGTATGAAAATCAAATTTGTGAAGGGCATCTTACTAAATATGTAGAAATTTATGGATCCTTTGAGGATTCAGGGAAAATGACATGAGTTAATAGTTCATGATACAATCATTGACGATACCCTAGGCATTGTTAGATCATCTTAGATAGCTGGATTGTAAAATATGTGTGTAGGTAGATGTGTTAGATCTAAATATATAAATTGTATACAAAAGGAATTTTCTTGTTCTATCAAAAAATTATACTTACATGTGAATTTTCCTATTAAACTCCCAATTTGGCTATATGTTTATGATAAATTCACGTTTATAAATTTGACAATATGAAGGCGCTAAATCCTAACTCCATGCCAAGTTTTTATACTTAAGATCGAATTACAGTAGGAAAAAGTTTAAAAATAAAAATATTTGTGTTTGTCAACCCAATAATGCCTACTTATATACCACTCTAATGTTCCATTTCTAGACTAGCCCACTAAATGAAATAATTTACACATTGCAGAAGTCTCAAGATTATAAAAAAACTTGATTATTAAGTCATGCTATAAAAAAATAATAAGCCAAAATAGAACTGTTCTATATTTGAAGTAGTCTAAGAGTGTATGATGTCTTTTATATGACTATTGAGTATTTTTGTATTATAAAAATTTTATTTAGTAGTTATAATTCATAAAAGAGGTGGTGAGGAAACACATTTGTGCATTATTTATGTGCATGCAATATTTGAAATTCATAGGCTCAACAGAATTAGTTAAAGTGCAACTGTTCACGAATGAGACAGTCTCTTTTGTCTTTGTGAATGAGAGAGGCTGAATCTAAATGAGACAGATACTATATATTCAGCAGAATGTAAATGGCAGAAATATAAACATGCAATGCTGGAAATATGTTAATGCAAGAACACCAAATCTTTTCACTTGGTTCGGCCCCTATACCTAGTCTATGGCCTACATCCAAGTCCCCATGCCAACTAGCATAGAGAATGTATTATATCCACTTAAATAAAGTACTTACAAACTTTCCTTGATTATAATCTTGGCCCTGAATGAAAGAACCCTTTCCCTAGCACACAACTACCTAGCACACAGCTACTTGGCCTTCATCTTGTAATCAATATTCCCACAACCCGGGACAAGTGATACAATACACCTTTCTTTTAAAAACAAAGATAATAATGTGAAAGATTACAACTCGACTATAAACTCTTAATTAACTGGATAATCAATGAATATAATTAAGAGGATGTTTTTCTCAGAAAGATATAAGATGGAAAGTGCAGAGAGTTGTGTTTCTGAAAAACATCAAGTCGGTTTATATAGAAAACATGTAACAGATATAATGTATTTCAAACTCTTTTAAAGATAATAAAAGATAAGATTAGGTTTGAAATATTTGAATGTGTAAAATAAGTAATCCGTTAGTTTGTTTCTTGAAAGAGATAAACCTGAGAAAGATAAAGAATTTGAAATATGCTAGGTTTATCTAAGATAGAGTTTGTTTTTAAAAGATAAGTTAAAGGTTATCCAGTTAACTAAGTTAACATTTAAACAAAACTCGAATACTTATATAACTAACTAACAATCTGATTTGTTGTAGACTTTTTCAATGCATCATCAGAAATCACGGATTAACATTCTCCCCCTTTTATGATGATGCCAAGGGTAAAGAAGTGTTATGCTCCCCCTATCAAAAACACTTTAAACTCCTGTTGCAATATGTTAGATAGAAACAGTGTATATATGCAACAATCAGTTGATAATCATGAGAATATGCAAATGAAACATATGACTAATCAAATGAGACAGGTAAACAAATGGGACAGCAAATAAGATTAAAAACCAAGATTAAAAACCAAGCACTCAACAGTACTTAAAGTTATAAAACCTTAAATATTTAATCCAGCACATAAACCAGTGCTATCCAACCAAAATCATCCAATCATCCAGATAAATAAACCAAGAAGCAATCATCTTAAACAAACAAACACATTAAAAATTCTCCCCCTCAACATCATAAAAGGCGGGTATAGAAACTAGTCAGAATCATCAACATCGACAGGAGTAGAATCTCGAGTCTTTCTCTTTCCCTTGTTGTGGTAAACTGGAGAAGCACCATACTCGGAGAACAGCTTATCTAACTTGCCTTCATCTGGAGCTTTCCCATCCCTCTTGGGAAGCCATTCCAAAATATACGAACGATATTCAGCACGAGTCATCCCAAAAGCTTCGGGTGGAGGAACTACAGGCAGGGGCAAAGGGGAAGTAATCTCGGCCAGAGTCATATCACCAAGCCAGTCCTTTTTCTGGTGCCATGGCATGCTACGAGTAGAGACTTGCTGATATATGTACTTGGTTTATGTGCCAAGTTTATAGAAGAGCTTGAAAAATTCTTCCTCCCAAGCCTTGGCAGTGGTAACCATCCCCTCATGAAGCACACCAAACTCAAAATCTATAGCCCTACTCACCTTCTTATCATGGACATTTAAAATCTCCAACTTAGCATTTATTGATTCAAGAGAAGCAGTATCAGACTTATTAAACATCTCATAGGAGGCACGCATTATACTGACTTGTGAAGTCAGGGATGCCAAGGACTCGATAGAAGCAAACTGAGTTTTAAGAGACTCCAAGAGATTGTTGTTTTCAGAAACTTTTGACAACAACGATTTCAATAAAACAGAGTCCTCTTGATCATGATCAGACATATAGTGAGGAGACTCAGGAAACGAACCAAACGACTTATGACCCTCACCAAAAATAAGAACACCAGACTCAATAATCTCAATATTATTAGCAGACAGGACAGACAGATCAAACATAGTAGACACTGTCTCAGTGTTATCATCATCAGAAACAATAGAAAAATGTCTAAAGATCTTTGTCAACAAAGCAGGAAAGGACAAGTTCATAGACTCATGAGACGCACAATGACTCATGTATTTGACAATCAACGAAACAATATCACAAGGAGTTTTAGTCATGAAAACCGAAATTAAAACAACATCTTGAAAAGTTACACTGTCACGACCGCTCTTTCGAGGCAAAAGATTTGTATGAAATAATTTAAAAAGAAATAAAGCAAGTGGAGTAAGATCATGTACCATGGGCTTAAGAGAGGTATCGATAAAGTTCTCACCAAGAATCACTTTCAGTTCTTCTTCATACTGTAATCTTGGAAACTCCATGAATGCTGCATGCGTGGTATACGGACAGACACCGGAGCACGAGATACCATAAACTCGAGACAACAGATTATCATTGAACATAATCGGAACACCTTGAACCTCAGAATAAACCATATCCTCCTTTATCATTGAGAAATTATAATAAAATTCCCGAACCAAAGAACGGTAAATAACATCTGGTGGGGATAAAAGAGGTTCACAACCGAGAGCGGAGAATAAATCAACAACACCCACTCGCTCAAGCAGAGCAAGATCACAAATTCGTTCTTTAAGAATGGGTTTTGACACGATTTTAGGCTGAGAAGATTTTTTGGGTGACATTGGAGTAGAGGTATCAGGATTAGTTCTTTGGCGTTTAAGAGAAGAAGATGATGGGTTAGGGGTTTTAGATTTGGATCGAGTATGAGGGGTCGACATTGTTGAAGAAGAAGAGAAACGTTTGGAAAGAGGAAAAGAAAAAAGAAGTTGAGATTAAATAGGACAAGAGAAGAATATGAAGAGTTAGAAGTGAGATAGAAGTAGAAAGGTGGAGTGTATCTCGAAAAACGAGGAGACACACAGAGATTGAGAAGAAACAGATGGAGTAGTCAAATCAAAGTTAAAGACTTGAAGGAAAATGCATGCAACTCGGTTCAGTTCCAAAGTTCAAGAGTCCCATCAAATAATTACATATAAAATATATAATTAAGACTGAAACACGCAAACTAATTAAACCAAACACAGCAATTAATTCACAAAAATTCATCAATAAATTCCATAGATAAATCAGCATTAAATTAATTAATTAATTAAACACCCGATTATATAATTTCAGTCATAAAGATGAATTATGCAAATAATTGACACAAATAAGCTAAATAGAATGCATGCAGGGATGTAAAAATGAATTAATGAGAGATATTCCTGCATTAGACTGATTAATTTGCAAACCTAGGAGTCTAATTAATTTGCAAACCTAGGAAGTACTGCAATTCACCCATCAAACTCATATCGAATTCCTTATGCATGCAATCAGAAAACCACTTACGCAAAGATTCGTTAGAAGATCCAAATACTATATCATCAACATAAACTTGAACTAAAAGAAAGTTATCACGTTTATGAAAAATAAAGAGAGTTGGATCGAGTGTACCACAAATGAAACCATTGTTCACAAAAAACTGACTGAGACGCTCGTACCAACAACGAGGGGACTGTCTCAATCCATAGACAGATTTCTTGAGCTTGTAAACAAAGTTAGGTTACTTCTCGTGAATAAAACCTGGAGGCTGCTTCACGTAGACTTCTTCCTTAAGATAGCCATTTAGAAATGCGCTTTTGACGTCCATCTGATAGAGCTTGAACTTCTTGTGAGCTGCAAAAGCCATCAAGATTCGAATTGCTTCTAAACGAGCTACTGGGGCATATGTCTCGTCGTAATCGATTCCTTTCTGCTGGTTATATCCCTGAGCAACCAAACGAGCTTTATTTCGAATGATATTTCCATCTTCATCCTTCTTATTCTTGAAAACCCAACGAGTACCAATGATCTTGGCATCCTGAGGAGGTGGGACGAGTTTCCAAACTTCACAACGCTCGAACTGGTTCAATTCCTCCTGTATTGCAACAGACCAGTGTTCGTCTGCAACTACTTCTTGAGCATTCTTTGGTTCGAACTCAGCAACAAAAGCACAGAATGTACATTGATTATGAAGTCTGCTTCGAGTAGAAATCCCTTGATCCAAATCAGTGAGAAGATTATCTGGTGGATGATTCTTCACAGTCCTAGAAGATTTAGGAAGTTGAATATTACTCATCTCTTCCTCATTAGAATTGTCTGCCTGGAAATGAATCCGAGTTGTCTCATTCAAAAGAGACTGCCTCATTTCCGCTTGTGAAGATTTATCCAGAGGAGTAACAGAATTCACATTTGAAACACTATCGGGAGTCTTTGGAGAGCCAGAAGATTCATCTGAAGCTTGAGTAGATCCCAAAGAATTATCAGAAGACTGAGATGGACCTGGAGAGTCTTGACTGCTTGATTTGTCAAAATGAGACTGACTCTTTTCAGAATGAGACTGTCTCATTTGGCAATGAGACGATAGATCCGCAACATCTTCTTCAATTTGAGATATCTTCAAGGCAGATTCATTAAATGCAATGTTGATAGATTCTTCAACTTTGAGCTTGATAGAACTATAAACTCTATAGGCCTTGCTTGTAGTGGAATATCCTAAGAAAATTCCTTCCGTAGACTTAGTATCAAATTTTCCTCTAGTGTTCTGTGTATCTAAGATAAAACATTTTGAACCAAATACTCGAAAATAACTGATGTTAGGCGTTTTATTCTTAAGCAATTCATAAGGAGTTTTAAGCAAAATAGGACGAATAAGCAGTCTATTTAACACATAACAGGAAGTGTTTACCGCTTCTGCCCAGAATTTACATGGCAGTTTACTTTCATGAAGAAGAGTACGAGCAGTTTCCTGTAGAGTTCTATTGTTACGTTCAACGACTCTGTTTTGTTGAGGTGTACGTGTGGCAGAGAATTCATGAGTAATGCCTCTAGATTTGCAGAAAGTTACGAAATCTTTCTCGAATTCTCCTCCATGATCACTACGAATAGTCTTGAGCTTTAAGGAATACTTAGTCTCAAGGTTAGTAATAAGATCTTTGAATTCACTAAAAGCTTCATCTTTAGTACGCAAGAATAACACCCAAGTAAAACGAGAGTAATCATCTACTATAACAAAAGCATAATTCTTACCTCCCAAACTTACATATCTTTCTGGACCAAAAAGATCTAGATGTAACAACTGCAAAGGAACAGAAGTTGATACTTTATTCTTCGCAGTAAAGGAAGTTTTCACCTATTTTCCAAGTTGGCAAGCTGAACATGGTTCCGACTTCTTGTATTTCAGCTTTGGTAAACCTCGAACTAACTCATGTGAAGATATCTTTCGAAGTAGATCCATATGAACATGACCAAGACGCCTATGCCACAGATTCTGTTGTTCTTGAACGGTAGCTAGACAAATTTCTTCTTGCTGCTCATCAAAATCTAACACAAAGATGTTTCCCTTTCTTTTGGCTACTAAAGCAAACTCATTAGCTTTATTACCAATATAGCAAACATCTTTATCAAACTTAACACTATGACCAACATCAGTTAACTGACTTACGCTAATAAGATTATATTTAAGACCATCAACTAAACGAATATTGTTAATAGCAAACTTGTCGTTACCTATGGTACCTTTACCTACAATACGTACGGTAGTGGAATCTCCAAGAGTAACTAAGCCTCCCTCTTTAGCGATTAATGAGAGAAACTTTGATTTATCTGCAGTCATGTGACGAGAGCAACCGCTATCAATAATCCACTTATTTCGAGGAACATGGACTTTAAAACAGACCTGCAAAAGATCCTTTATCTCTTAGGTACCCACGTGACTTTGTGTCCTTGAATGTTAGTATCATAAATCTTATACAAATGCCTGTCAGATTTCTTAATCCACATTTGAACAATATTAACAGATTTATGCACAGATTTAGATCTATTTGCTGAGTTAGTATCGTGGCCTTTAATACCACATAACCGAGATGTAGAATTAGTGTGACCAGATTTGCCACAGTCTTGACATTTTTCATAAGGCATCTTGTATTTTATAGGAGTTCTTTTGTAGCCACTTTGAAAAACCTTCTTCTTGTTGGCTGATCCATACCCCAAACCTTCTTTGTCAAGAGAAGATTTCTGTTGGGCAAGTAAAGCATTCAAGGTTCCTTCTCCATGAAAACATTTGGCTAGATCAGTTTCCAGCTGGGCAACCTTTTGCTTGAGTTCAGGAACTATAGAATCAGAAGATGCATTTGCTTCAGCAAAAAAAGTTTCCTTCTTTAATGGATCAAGACATGCATCTTTCATCTCGATCTCATTTTTGAGGTAGTTGACTTCTTCTTTCAGCTTAGAGACCTTCTCAGATAGTAGCTTATTTTCTTCTACTAAGGATTTATCTTTGATGGAATCATCAACCTCATTGAGAACCTCACTCAATGCTTGTTTAAGATAAGCATTCTTTTCTTTTAACTTTTTATTTTGAGCCTGCAAGGTTAGTACATCCTGAGATATATATGAATTTTTATTAACTTGAACAGTATGTACCTCATCATTGTCACTGGAGTCATATTCAAGTCCAGCAAAGCATAGTTGAGCTAATTCATCGTCTGAGTCAATTTCCACTTCAGAATCATCATCACTCCATGTGAGTAAAGCTTTCTTTTTGGCTTTGAGCTTGTAGCAATCCTTCTTGAAGTGACCTTTCTTTCCACACTCAAAGCATGCATCCTTGTTTTGATTATTTTTGCCTTCCTTGCTTGAACTAGGTCTGAATTCTTTCTTTGGAAATGAAGACTTCATGGGTCATTTAGATGCATTCTTTTTGGCCAGAATTTTGTGGAACTTCTTAGTGAGAAGTGCAATCTCCACATCAGAATCTTCAGAAGAATCACCTGCATCTGCATTAAGAGCCAGAGTTTTCTTGTGAGGAGCTTCATCTTCTTCATCATATCTGCGTAGCTGATTTTCGAATTCTTCCAATTCACTGAACAATGTTAGAGTGTCCATAGTCGAAAGTAGTGTCGAATCCTGCAGAATGGTAACCTTTGGAGCAAATTTCTTTGGCATTGCTCTGAGGATTTTCCTATTGATCTCAGATTGAGGAATGATCCTTTCCAGAAGTGAGATAGAGTTCATTAATGTCAGAAACCTCCCTTGAGCGTCTCGAACGCTTTCATCTCTTTCCAACCTGAAACCTTCATAGTCACTCATTAGCATACTTAATTATACTTCACGTACCTTAGACGTGCCTTCGTGGCTGACTTTGATCGTATCCTAGATCTGCTTCGCAATAGTACATGCTGATACTTTTCTTAATTCGGTAGCTACCATGCCATTGAGAAGTGAGTTCATAGCTTTAGCATTTGAGTTCATTGCATTCACTTCTTCGGGAGAGAGGTCCTTGAGAGATTTTGGCTTCCCTTCTTTCATAGGAATGGTAAAACCATTTTCTACAGCATCCCATTCGAAAGCATCACGCTGAAGAAAGATTTTCATCCGAAACTTCCAGTCATTGTAGTTTTCAGTACCTTGAAGCAATGGCGGATAATTGTTTGAATAACTATCTGGTTGAGCCATGGATCGCTACCAAAATAAACACTAAAAAGAGAATTAAATGCACCTGCTCTGATACCAAATGAAATTTGTAGGCTCAACAGAATTAGTTAAAGTGCAACTGTTCATGAATGAGACAGTCTCTTTTATCTTAGAAAATGAGACAGGCTGAATCTAAATGAGACAGATATTATATATTCAGCAGAATGTAAATTGTAGAAATATAAATATGCAATGCTGGATATATGTTAATCCAAAAACACCAAAACTTTTCACTTGGTTCGGCCCCTATACCTAGTCTATGGCCTACATCCAAGTCCCCATGCCAACTAGCATAGAGAATGTATTATATCCACTTAAATAAAGTACTTACAACCCTTTCCCTAGCACACAGCTAGTTGGCCTTGATCTTGTAATCAATATTCCCACAACCCGAGACAAGTGATACAATACACCTTTCTTTCAAAAACAAAGATAATAATGTGAAAGATTACAACTCGACTATAAACTATTAATTAACTGGATAATCAATGAATGTAATTAAGAGGATGTTTTTCTCAGAAAGATATAAGATGGAAAGTACAGAGAGTTTGTTTCTGAAAAACATCAAGTCGGTTTATATAAAAAACATGTAACAGATATAATCTATTTCAAACTCTTTTAAAGATAATAAAAGATAAGATTAGGTTTGAAATATTTGAATGTGTAAAATAAGTAATCCGTTAGTTTATTTCTTGAAAGAGATAAACCTGAGAAAGATAAAGAATTTGAAATATGTTAGGTTTATCTAAGATAGAGTTTGTTTTTAAAAGATAAGTCAAAGGTTATCGAGTTAACTAAGTTAACATTTAAACAAAACTCTAATACTTATCTAACTAACTAACAATCTGATTTGTTGTAGACTTCTTCAATGTATCATCAGAAATCAGGGATTAACAATATTGCCCACCCATTGCATATTAAAAGTGTATATTGAAGGTTGACAAAAAGAGAATCCCCACTTTATTTTAGACTTCATTCTTCCCCTCAATGTTTAGGTTCTTAAAACATGCTAATACATTCTTTCTCTCAATAATATAAAAATTTTGTGTGAAGTTTATATTGATAAATAATATATGTTAAAGAAAATCAGCTAAGTTTTTGTATGAATGGGGTTAAATATTACCTCTAATATTTGGAAGCAAGGATACAGTAATTAACTTTATTGGCTTAAGATCCTCATTATGGTAAAATCTTTTTCCGAATTACTTATATAAGCTTAAAATGGCATGGCTTGTTTCAACTTGCAGTAGATAATAATTGAGCATTATCATTTTTGTAATCTTGATTAATCTTGATTAAGTGATAATATACCAATATTTTTCTATTTACAAGGTTGAATAAATACAATTGAAAATGAATGTAAAATTATTGTCTTTCACATCTAGGTACTTTTGTTAATGTCACAAGAATAAAAATGATAATCAAACAAAATTCATGAATTGTCTATGTAAATATGAATTTTAAATGTAAACTACTCATTTTTTTATGAATTGTACATTTGGTGAATAGGAATGCTTGAATGCAATGATGCTATAGTTTTTGGTCATGAAATTTTCAAGCAGTATTGCTATGTATCTCTCACTGTCTTTCTTTAAAATTGTGTTAGTTTAAGTATTTTTGTGTATGTGGTGTTATCTTTATATTAAGACCTGACATTCAACATGAAGTATGGTTTCTTATTTTATTTTTTGGAAGTAAATTTACTAATTTACGTTTCTTCAATTATTTTGTTTTTAACGGAACTTTGGTTGAACCTAATAACATCCATTTATTATGGGTGATGTCAAGATTAGATCTGGAGAAAAATCGAATGTAGCTAAATATTTCACTACAGCTGTTAAAGAAATTAGGGAGTTATTAGAAAAAAGGCGGAAATCATCACTAGAAGCTAACCAAATGAGTAAAAGGTATGAGCCCATTTTTTTTGCTAATCCTAATAGTAAGCATATTATAATTTCCCTGATATACTTTCTTATGTTGCTCTCCTTGCATAGGCTCGAAACAGAAAACAAAGCTGTTCAAGGGAGCAAAACCTGTGCATTTTCAGAATCAAACAACGAGGACTCGATTCCATCTATAAGACATCTAGTTGCACTTGCTAAGGAGAAGAAATTGATAAGAGTTCCTTCTCAAAGCATACCTAAAAATGTGTCTAGAACTCCTAAAATTGGTTCCCCTCTTCAACCAAGGGATAATGTGTCTACTCCCCGCTCTATCAGTACTGAGGGAATTGTTGTTGGTGACGCATTCAGAGGTATATTGGAGATACTGTCACAGTCAAAAGACTGTATACATGGGGCAACGGGTCTTGCATCTGATTGTGCTAAAAATGGAATTGCCCATGAGGTTGGTAATATTGTGTTTTCGCACCAGCATTTAAATATTTTGTTAAATATTTTTTTCTTTATTGACCATAAACAATGTTAAAGCTCATATATTTTTTTCTTTAAGAATAAACTGAATTTTGTGATTTACTAAAAGTGTTCATGTGGAAACATAATTAATGTCAATCTTTCACTAGATGTCTATATATTAATTTGATTAAATATATAGGGTTACTTTCTTTAATCACAAGTGCATGTAGTTGGATTAGTTTTTTATTTTATATAGTAGGTAAAAACCCCAGATTTCTGGATTTAATTATTATATTTACTCCACTTTCAAACTTTTATTTGCTTCACTTCTTTGCATTAGTGGTTGTTATGATTGTTTCTTCTCTATATTAGCATCTATCCAGATTCAATGTAATTGTAAGATATTGCCTGGCGTGGTTTATGAAGAGCATGATCAGTACAAATGACTCAATTTTTTCTTAAAATTTTGTAGACTTTGCCGGAGCTTGTTTGGTTACAGTCGTGCAAGATCAGTTGCCTCGGCTGTTAGGAGCTGCTGCTCCATCAGGGGCTCACCCCGGAGAGAATCATAAGCAGTGTGCTAAGGTATCATTTACTGATATGATCACTTGAATGATTTTTTAACATTGCACTTTTCCATAACCTTCTTTTAAGTACAATCTATAACTACAGATTCTGCGATTATGGATTAAAAGGAAGATTATACCAAAATCACATCTTCAGCCTTACGTTGATCATATAGAGCATTTAATCAGAAATTCATCTCAAGAAGACATATATGTAATTCAATCAAGATCGACTGATGGCATTATCAAAGAATATGGCAGGTCAGAAATTATTAATATTGAGATCATGTAGCCTGTTTTGTTACTTTCATTACACATTTGTTTCTTATCTAATGTTTTTCCAAGGTCAATTACAAGAAACTTTTAACATATATCTCCTTCCTAATTGGCATAATTTTTATTGGCAGTTATTTAACTACTAACATGTTCTCATAGCTTAAAAGTGTAATTAGATACATTCACCACAAAAAATAACACAATTTTTAATTAATTATGGAAAATTTTACCCATTACAGTTCCTTTCCATACGAAGTGTAGTAACCATATTTTATGCAATTTCCTTCATATTACTCTCTTCTTTCATTCATAAGATGCCTTTTTTGTTTTATAGATCTGGATAACGTCAATATTTTTTATTTTCGGCTTAAATTTTTAGCAATCTTAAAATATTTAATTAAATCCTTTGATTATCTTCAAATTAAAATTTCATAAGAATTTTTCTTATGAGCCATATAATTTCCATGTATGCCAATCAGCCCTGTTAGGAAAGTTGAATTTTGTGAAAAGATATACATGTGCTTGGTTTTTGTCAACCCGTGTTGGGTTTTAACATCAACCTCAAATTTCACTGAGTCTTACATTCTTAGTTACTCATTCTTAGTTTTTCCCACAGCAATGTTGCTGTCCTTGGCCATTTGCTTTCACACATGTCTGCTCAAGAAGATGAAATCCATAAGATATCGTGCAATCAGGAGCTCAAAATGAAGGATGTCTCGGTCAACCACAAGGATGAAAAGGAAAATTCTGCTCAAGGGAACGGTTCAGATGGAAGGGAAAGGAACTTACCACCATTACCACCTGATTCTCCTCCTCATCCTCCTCCTCCCCCTTTGTCACCACCATCACCACCTGATTCTCCCCCTCCCCCTCCCCCTCCCCCTTTGCCTCTTTCACCAAAGCCCCAACTTCCACCTAATCCTCGGTCATGCCCCACTCCACTGTAAAATATAGACAAGAACAATACTGTTAAACAGAAATGAAAGCAGCTATATTGATAACTGATGAGTTTTACAATCTGAGAGAGTTAACTGAAAACAAATGCAACTGAAGCAAATTTATCTAAAACTACTGAGCCTAAACTCATAGATTCAAACCAGGGCTAAACACCTTAGTTTTCTCCACGACTTATTCTCCTAACTACACATCCTAACAACTCTGGAGTCCTACTCTTACTGCCATACTAATATTAGTGACCAGCTGATTTATTTAAACAATAAAACAAATAAAACGTTTAGATTAATTCCAACATACACCCCCTTAATCTAAACTGACTTGAGCTGCTTAACACCCAACAGGTTCCTCATTTTCTCAAACTTTGCTACGGACAGTGCTTTAGTGAGAATGTCTGCACGCTGCTCATTTGTGCTGACATATTTAATTTTGATAAGACCTTGTTCCACGCATTCTCGTATAAAATGATAGTGAATGTCTATGTGCTTGCTCCTACCATGGAAGACCGGATTCTTGGCGAGATCAACAGCAGAACGATTATCGATATATAATATGACAGGCCCGGGCTCAACATCTGAAATGTAACTAAGAACTCGTTGCAGCCATATCCCTTGACAAGCAGCTGTTCTAGCTGCCATAAATTCTGCTTCAGAGGACGATAATGCAACACATCTTTGTTTCTGAGAAATCCAAGTTATGAGACTGTCATCCAAGTAAAACGCCACTCCACCGGTGCTCTTACGATCGTCCACACATCCTGCCAAGTCGCTATCTGAATAACCTGCCAGCAAATAGTTACCTTTTCCAGCTTTGTACACTAATCCAAAATCCAAGGTTCCTCGTACATAACGCAATATTCTCTTAGCTGCAGACAGATGTAACATAGTTGGGCGTTGCATGAACCGACTGACCACTCCTACTGCATAGGCGATATCAAGCCTGGTGTGCACTAGGTAGCGCAAACCTCCAATTATGGATTTAAATTCTTTCGGGTTCACAGGTTCACCATTTTCATCTTTGTGCAGCAGCAATTTCGGTTCCATAGGATATCTGACGGGATTACAGTCACTCATACCCGCCTTCTCCAGAATTTTCTTAGCGTAAGCCGTTTATTTTAGTTCAGTAAACCCCTGGCCTTGCTCGACTTCCAGACCAAGATAATAAGTGAGTCGTCCCAAATCAGACATCTCAAATTCCCTGCCCATTTGGTCCTTGAAGTTGATTATGTGTGAAGTACTGGTGCCGGTGATCAAAAGATCATCAACATAGACACCAACGACCAATGACTCGGTTCCATCTCTCTTGGTGTAAACAGCGTGCTCAAACGGACATTTAACAAACCCCAACTTGTGAAGACATTTATTGAGCTGAGCATACCAGGCCCTCGGTGCCTGACGTAAACCGTAAGGGGCCTTTAACAACCTGTAAACCTTTGACTCTTGTCCTCTTTTAACATACCCTTTGGCTGCGCGACATACACCTCTTCCTGCAATTCTCCGTAGAGGAAAGCTGATTTTACATCAAGATGGTGTACTTCCTAAGAATTCTTTGCCGCAAGAGCTAGTAAAAGTCTTATTGTTTCAAACCGTGTAACCGAGGCGAAAACCTCCTCATAATCTATCCCATGTTTCTGAACATATCCCTTTGCCACTAACCGAGCTTTGTGTTTTACAACCTCGCCATTAGTATCCTTCTTAGCCTTGAAAGCCCACTTTAAGTCGATGGCTTTATGCCCCTTAGGCAGGTCTGTAAGAAACCAGGTCTGGTTTTTCTCGATAGCATCGAGTTCAGCTTTCATTGCGTCCTTCCAAATTCGACTCTTAGCAGCCTGCTCATATAACACAGGTTCATCGATGCTCAACAAGTGCAATTCCTCTATTAACTCTAAGTCTTCATCTTGAGCATAAATATCATTCAGATTTCTGAACCTCAGAGGTGCACTACTTTCGCTCGAGGTAGCTGAGATACTTCCTTCGTTTGTTTCAGATCTAGATTCAGTACTCTGAACAACAGACGCATTAGTTTGAGGAGTTGCAGTCTGACTCTGACTCGAGGTACGGCTGCTTGATTGTGGTATGGTCACAATGGTGTCTTCACTGTCTGCGGTTTCAGCCTCACGTTCAATATCTTCTATTCCCACCACTATGAACTTTCCTACTTCGGCACTTGTCGATTCACTATGATTACAGGACCAGCTTTTCTCTTTTTCAAAACAGACATCCCGACTGACATGTATAACTCCTGTGGTTGGGTCATACAGCCGATGGGCCTTTGTGCCCGGTTCTCTACCAAAGTACACAACTCGTTTGCTTCTGTCGTCCAACTTTTTAACATAGACATTTGGAATTTTCATGTAAGCTACGCACCCAAACATACGAAGTTGATTAATATGAGGTTTTTCACCATACCAGGCCTCGTGAGGCGTAATTTCTGAGAGGGCTCGAGTGGGCAATTTGTTGAGTACATAAACTGCGTGTCTAATTGCTTCTCCCCACATTTCAGATGGAACATTCCGCTCTTTTAGCATATTCCTGCCCATAGCTACTACTGTTCTATTACGCCTTTCGACCACCCTGTTCTGTTGCAGAGAATATGGTGCTGTGTGTTGTCTCAAAATGCCCATCTCTTCACAAAATTTATTGAACTCTGTTGAGCAGAACTCTCCTCCGTTGTCAGTCCGTAATACTCGGATTCCTGGTGTAACACCATTCTCAACTAGAGCTTTAAAACCCTTGAAAGCTGTCAGTGCTTCAGATTTTGCTTTGAGCATGTAAACCCACATCATTCTAGTAAAATCATCAACTAGTAACATAAAGTATTTATTCCCCGCTGGTGTTATGGGAGTGATAGGGCCACATAAATCTCCATGTATTAATTCTAAAACACACTTCGCAGGAAAAAACAGAGTGAGAAGGGAATGGCTTACGTGATTGGTTCGACATGAGGCAGCCACTACATGCTCCTGCTGGTTGCATCACCTTGGGCAGGCCATAAACCATTTGTTTTCGGGACATAAATTGCATAGCTGGAAAGTTGACGTGACCAAGGCGTAGATGCCAAAGTCGTGTCTCATCTTCCACCTTTGATAGTAAATAGTCACCTCAAACTCCTTTGACACATAGCTTGTACAATTTGTTCGTACCTCTTTGTACCTTGATTAAGAGTTTTCCATCTGCGGTGTATACCCACAATATGTTTCCATCAAGAACAACTCGATTACCTTCCTCGGATAACTGACCCAGGCTAATTATGTTATTTCTGAGGGTTGGTATATAGTATACGTCTTTCAGTTCACGTTCTTCACCATTTTTACACACAAGCTTCACAGTTCCTCTGCCTTTTATGTGTACCATAGACCCGTCACCAAACTTCACTTGACCCATAACAGTTTCGTCTAAATCTATGAACTTTCCACGATGCCCAGTCATGTGACTGCTGGCACCATTGTCTAGATACCACGTGTTCCCTCCTCCGTATTAAGTTTAGTGCCTCTGTTGTTGTCGATCTTGTCGAATTCAGCCACAAGCAATACGGGCTCATCATCAGTGATTTGAGTCAGATTTGCCTCAGCTCGTTGTTCTCTGTCTCTCCTTGGCTTACGGCATTCAGAAGCGAAATGTCCGTGATTATGACAGTTAAAACATTTGACTCTGCTCCTGTCACGAAACATTCGACCGTCCTTACGGTAATCTCCATTTCCCCCATTTCCTCCTTTGTTAGCTCGCTTCAACCATTCGTCCCGTGTAAACAACAGTTTGGTCTCAGTGCCTTCACGTCGTGACTACTCCTCTTCAGTAAGCATGAGCTGGCCGTTATTCACTTCATTCTGTTCGCGTTATTCCCACAACTTCTTCTACGGACATTTTCTCCAAATCTCCAAATTGCTCAATCGCTGATGCAATTTGAAGAAACTTCACAGGTACTGCTCTCAAGAGCTTTTTGACGACATACGTCTCATCAACCTTCTCTCCTAACATCCGGATGTTGGTCACCAGGCTATTCATCTTTATGCAGAAATCATCTAGTTGTTCTGTATCTTTCATGACAAGAGACTCAAATTCAGCCTTAAGAGTTTGAGCTTTCGCCTTTTAAACTTTGTCTGCTCCAAGGTGAACCATTTTTATTGCCTCCCAAGCTGTCTTTGAGGTCGTTTTGTCAGCTATTGACATTAACAGATCTTCACCTATCCCCTCATATATAATAGCCAAATCTCGCTTATCCATCTTGTCTTCAATTGCAGTATTTGCGTCTTTGGGTTCAACCGCATCCCATACACCATGGGCCTGCATGAACACACACATTTTCATAGCCCATGCCGTGTAATTTGTCTTAGTTAGAATTGGGTAGCTTAAACTGAAAGAACCTTGTTTTCCCTTGTTGGTCTCCATTTGCTTGAAGTGTGGCTTGCGATCGAGTGAGGCTCTGATACCAGGTGTAAAATATAGACAAGAACAATACTGTTAAACAGAAATGAAAGCAGCTATATTGATAACTGATGAGTTTTACAATTTGAGAGAGTTAACTGAAAACAAATGCAACTGAAGCAAATTTATCTAAAACTACTGAGCCTAAACTGATAGATACAAACCAGGGCTAAACACCTTAGTTTTCTCCACGACTTATTCTTCTAACTACACATCCTAACAACTCTAGAGTTCTACTCTAACTGCAATACTAATATTAGTGACCAGCTGATTTATTTAAACAATAAAACAAATAAAACGTTTAGATTAATTCCAACATCCACTACCACCTTTTCCTATTGAGGATCCTATTCGATATTCTTCACATATCCAGAGAGCACCACCTCCTATTATGGGTGATACTCAATATAACCAAGATCTTTATTGCTCATATGATTTAATAATCTAAGTCTTCAAATTTTTGTAAATCGATTAAAAATATTAAATTTTTTTGCAGGGCCATGGTGTCAGCCATTAATATCGCGTCCAACATTTAGTTACTTTTGGAGGCCGTCCTGATCGAAGGGGAAGATACCTTGTCCATCAGTTGTCTGCTCACATGTAAGCTTCTTTGTCTGCACCATCAAGAAGAAATTTTCTTTGTTGAAAAGATGAGGTTATAAGAAGATATTAAAAATAAACCTGAAATTGTATAATATTTTTTTTCAAAGCCATGTAAGAATGAAACTAAGTATATATGCAGTTTTGGCCAGTTTGCATTTGCCAATTGACCTAAAAAGGAAAATATTTGTGCAGATTTTTTCCGGGGTCTCGCAAACCATGTTTTTAGAGGAATGATTTAGGAAATGCATACATGTAAAAAAAGTTAAATGACGTCACGATGAATAGAATTTCCGGAGGGGATTCTTACTACAGTTGTATTTGCTTATAAAATCGTAGCACATTTTTTCGGAAAAAAAAGAAATACTTTTAACACTTTCCTGCCCAGATAATGCATAATTATTTGTACTTTTAGAAAAACAAACTAAACATGATTTAAAACTCATAACACAGGCATGATATTAAGATTGATAACTACACATATACAATTAGATATTCATATAATCTTGTATTTGAAAATATTGAACTCATGATATACGAGGAGAAAATATTGAAGTTGTTATGTAATGATTTAAAAAAGGCTCCATTTTCGTCCATGTTTTGCTTTCTATTCCAATTCAACTTTTTATTTTTTGAATACTTCTCGTTTGTCATATTAGGCCACATTAACTTAATAAAATACTCAAATTTATCATTTTTTTAAGCTGTAACATTCATAGTCTTTGTAATCCCGCTCAATTTTAAGACGTATGTCATTATATTTGTATATATCTACTTAGACTTCATGTGTTCAAAAATGTTTTAATGTATGAAATAGATTGAAAGCTATAAAGAATGGACAAGAAAGATTATACATATTTGTCGGATTGATGTGAAGCAAATTTCATGTTACTATTTAGTAATATTTATAAACTTGAGGGTCTATGTTGTTATTTATGAAAGTTCGTGTGGAAATAGCATTTATCTTTGTTAAGTCTTTTTTTGGAGCACTTAACACATGGCTCTTACAATTAACCTCCACATCTACGGTCTACACTCTATAGTCTTCTCCAATCCTCACGTACGCTCTACTATCTTTTAAGTCTATTTGAATTCATCTGCTCATCTCTTCCACTTCTAACCATTCTTCTCCTATTTTAAAAATTCTTTTTGAGAACTAAACTTGCCACCGGATAGAATACACATTTGGAAAAAATATTTTCCTATTCAAAATCTTATAGTAAATTTCTGGTGTAGTATAGTTAATCAATATTTTTTTGGTTATATTCACATAAAATTGTTCTTTCCCTATCTATCTTATGTATCTGTGAATAAGTTAAAGCCTTGTGAATTAATATCCATGTCTTGTAAATTGGCTTCAAATATAATAGATGGAGATAAACAGGTATCCATATCTTGAGTTGTTACTAGTTACTTTTCCCTTATACACATAATCGGACACATGTGTAGTACCAAAATATCATTATTTCCTGTGTTATTAATGTCACATATATAAACTGTGTCGACCCTACTCAATCTATTATGTTATCTTTGCAGACTCTCCATTATAAATTATAGTGTACTCGTTAAAAGTCGGTTAAACAATCTTCTATTAACCAAAGTCGATGCCATTAGGTTTCTTGATTCCAACTTATGTTATGAGGATGCCATAATTGCAAAATGGTGTGTTGAATTAGATCAATTTCAAGAGTGATGTTATTCATTTATACTAGAGTGACTTTGGCAGTCCCACCCTAGTCGGCGGTTGACCAGAATTTGAAGTAGAATCTGGACGCTAAAGAATATAAAAAGAAGTTATTTTAGGTGAGGTGAAAGAACAAAAAAATAATAAGCAGAGAAAAGTAGATGTACTTCTACAATTATGCAAAATGAGATGCTGTGGGGCTAGCCTGTGTACCTCAACATCTTCATACCTCTTCATTCACGTTCTAAAAAGTTGAGGTTAGTTGGGCGTTTGAGAAAAAGAAAGGTGGGAAGTTAAAAAAATCCGACTATATTCTCAAAATAGCCTCATTAGCATGTACTATGTAATATACAAAAAGTACACGTAAAGCCTGTACTACAACATTTCTTCTTTTAGCACCTCTATACATCCCAACTTGTATTTTTTCACTTACTATTGTCGGAAAAATATTATGATCAATACAAGATAGTAGATACTTTAGTATTATTTAGATTTTTAACTAATCTTATCACCAGAAATTATACGATGCAGAAATTCAAATTATATGGAATTTCATATAGAGGTTAAATAACGTAACCTTTGTAACTCTAAATAAACCATTTAAACAAAAAAATCAGTTTGAAGCAGGCATCCCAAGAGGTAACAGTTATTGTCTAAGATGGACATAAATCTAACTAACATGAGACTCATTTTTCCGGACATGATAAATATTTAAGAAGTCTTAATGACCTTTTGGCCCTTAAAGTATGGGCTAATGTACCTACCAGCCCCAAAAGTATAGAGTCCTACCCTTTGACCCCTAGAGTATTAAATATCGTTCGCTTTAGCCATTTTCGTGATTAAAATGACATATCAGACTAAATCGGAGGGTAAAACAGTCTTTATTGTAAAAAAGGGCTAAAAGGAACGATATTTGATACTATAGCGGCTAGAAGGAACCTTATGGAGGATATACTAGCTTTGATAGAGAAGATTCATGAAGTGAAAAGAGCTGAGTGTCAAACCTTAAAATTAATTTTAATGATAGATATTTGATGCATTAGTGTCAAACGTCTCTATCATCTAGTGTCCAAAATATCTATTAACTGAATAGGTTTGTAGTTTTACCTTCCACCTGGAGAAAAAGATTAAACATAAGTGCTTCTGATAACAAAATATAGATGTCCGTATCTGCTCACAAACCAAAAATGCAAACATCAAATGTTTGCTTTATGCTCAGCTGCCAAACCCATCAGCCCTCTTAGAGCAGCCTATCTTATCCGTCTACTGCATTGCTCAATGAGTATCTGCAGAAGTAGGACAAATTTGCATAATTTGAGAGACTCTGAGTTGCTTTAAGTAAGCATAAAACTTTAGCAAAATGTCATGACCTGCAAGAAATTAAAAATGTGTATTTCCAACATAACAAGCGACGGATACAAGGTTGAAAAGGTTGTACTTGATCTTTTCACGGGAATCTCCTCCTTTAAGTCCTATGTCAGATGGTTTTGTAATTGCAAACTGCTATTTTATTATTATATCTTCAGTTAACTAGCTGTGAAAAACTAGATATGAAATAACAAAGATACTTTTCTTTTGTCAGACAGCAAAGGGCAAATTACTGCACACCAATTTCACTTAAAACGGAGGAAGAACAAACTACCAGTGAACAACCCTATAAGATATGTTTGATTTGTCACAGTTTAGGAGGAGCTGCTATATTAGTGTATGTTGTTACCCGCAGGATTGAGGAGAAGCCTCACAGGCTGTCCAGATTGATCTTATATACTAAGGGTACAGTCTTTAGTCCGTCATGTTCGATCATTGTATAGAGGTTTAGATATGCTTTGTACGAGATATTTTGTACACTTCACAGTGTGATATATGTATTATGTTCGCTCATTTATGATATATGTATTCTCGTCTCTCACTTCACAGAGAGAACTTGCCATCATTGTCATTAGGCAGTGTTTATTGACACATGATAGTATTCAAAAGACAACAATGGTATCCGCTGTCATCGTTTGGGAACCTACTTCTCTCCAAAGGAATCTCAGCTGAAAGCTGAAGTGCTGAAGACAAAACTACAGGTTGCATGCACAAAACATGCACGTCATATTATGGTTAGTTAACCACAAGCCAGTACTGGTGGTATAAGAAGTACAAATTGAGGTGTTTGGGTAATGGGCACTCAACAGAAATGGAACCTTACGTCTTATTAACATTCTCTTTATTTTTCTTGATCTCTGTACAATATCTTCTTGGTTTATATGATAGAACAAAGCTTTCACCTGGGCCAATCGGCCTCCTGTTCTTGGGTAACTTTTATGTTATTGGTCCTCTACATTCAATCTACAACACAAAACTTGCAGCATCCATAAAGTCTCCACATGCTCATTCCACAAATAGTCTTTGGAAAGAAGACATGAGCTGCTTAACTTGGCTCGATGCACAACTACCGAGAAGTGTAATATATGTTAGGTTTGGGAGTCAGGTGGCCATCACAATAAACCAAAAGACGGAGTTGTGGATCAACAACTGATTAGTAGGGAACAATTTTAGTAAAAGCCGATTTTCCATACCTTTTAACCCTTATAGTATTAGGTATCGTTCCTTTTAGCCTTTTTTACAATAAAGACTGTTTTACCCTCTGATTTAGTCCGATATGTCGTTTTAATCACGAAAAGGGCTAAAGGGAACGATATTTAATATTCTAGGGGTCAAAGGGTACGACTTTATACTTTTGGGGTTTGCAGGTATATTGGCCCATACTTTAAGGGCCAAAAGGTCACTAAGCCATTTAAGAAAGAAACCTGACCTTGAGAAATGCACGTAGAATAAAGAATGCAAGCATTAATGTGGTGAATCATTACATCGAACAACTTACATAAAAATTTGATTATGGAACCCACAATTCTTCAAAGAAATTGCCATATTTTAGTCTAGATGGAATAAAATATTTAATGGAAGTGCAGGTTGCTGTATTAGATATATAATTTATTAGTCCAAATTTTTTGTAGAAGGGAAGAACTATGCACCTCAAATTAATTAAATGCTAAAAACTCTTGCACTAGATGCAAAGAACTTTGAAAATTTAGTAATTCATCCAAAGAAGGTGCAACAAATGATAGACATGATATGATCATCCTCAGCGTGTACTCCTTTACATTTTTCAATAACCTCAAAGTAACGAGGTTGCCACATGATTTGTTGATAGTTTGTTGATATTCCCATTCTTCGACCAATATTATCCTTAATATTTTTAACTTTCCCAACTTGATCATGCATATATTATTTTCAACACACTCAATTTCGATTAAAATTATTATGCACTTGGTATTTTTACAATCTCCAATTGTATAAGACAATAGTGAAGTTGTCATGTAATGATTTCAAGAATGCTCCATTTTTGTCCATGTTCTACTTTCTTTTTCCAATTCAACTTTCTAATTTTTTTAAACACTTCTAGTTTGTCATATCAAGCCACATTAAATTGAAAAATATTCAAATTAGTCATTTATTTAAGATGTAATATTCGAGTTTTTGTAATGGAAGAATCACGTTCAATTTTAAGACGTATGTCATTATATTTTTAAATCTCTACCATAGGCTTTATCTGTTAAAATCACATTAAATTTTAAGACGCACGTCATTATATTTTTATACATATACTTTAGGCTTTATGTGTTCAAACATGTTTTAATGCATGAAACATATCGAAAACCAACTGGGTTGGGCAAGAAAGATTCTCCATATTTTATGAATTGATTCGAAATAAATTATGAGTTATTATCTAGTAATTTTTACAAACTTAAACGGACTGGGTTGTTATTTATAAAAGTTCATCTGTATTAAAATTTATGAAAAAATTATGGCTATTTTAAAAAAAATTGAAATTCCAAATGATCGATTTGCTATTAATTCAATAAAATGCTAAGGTCGTTATTTAAAATTTTGTTACACCCGCATGTGATGTTACCAAAATAAATTAAAATTCGAGATATATTTTAAAAACATAGTTATTGAAACTTGAAATGTTACAATCACAAATTATAAAAAATCAAAAACTAAATAAACTATTTGAGCTTTCAACTCTGATCCAATATTTTATTTAATATTTACATATTTATAGAAAGAAAAACTAGAATGTGAAAGAAGAATAGTAACTAATAGTGTGTCTATGTGGCAACCTATCAAATTAAAAAACACAAGGGAAAAGCTGAAATTAGGTGTGAGAGGGTGCAGAGTAGTTGAGTGGGGTGATTTAGGGGATGATTAGATTATATTGGTTTAATTTTAATTTATATTTGATCATTCCAGTATATATATAATGTACCTTAGTCCTCTTTTTCTTAATCTTTCATTGGGCGTATATGTGTGTGTATATATATATATATATCAATTTCCTAAATATATATATATAACTCTATCTCTCTCTATACATAAAATACACATGTTACAAATCTCTCAATCACTTTTTATTCACAAATAGTCACTTGATTACATTTCTCTCTATCCCTACTGCAATTAAAAAATGGCTCCTATCAGACATGTTCATGGATCAAGCAGCAGATCTCATAATAAAAGAAGTCAATACTTCAAGCATGGAGATCTAGTTCTGGTGAAGACTGCCGGCTACCCCGCATGGCCAGCTGTGGTTTGTTCTTTTCATATACCATGTCTACTAATTTTCATCTTAGCTGTAGGAGCATGACCAAGTCTATTGTCCCAAAGCACAGATGTATCTTTACAAAATTGAGGCTTTATTGCTCTGCATGTTAAATTGTTGCAGACTTTTACACCATCAGACTTTATATAATACAGTCCATTGCAAAAGTTTCACTTCCTGAACTGCGTTTGTGACATAATATTTGAAAATGCACTTATTAGGATTGAAGATGATATGACAATCATTATTTTTAGCAACCTTGTATATAGATAGTAAGTTATGATTAAAATTTGGAACATACAAGGTTCCCAACAACTTCAATCCATTTTTAAGTTGAAAATCACCAATAAGATGACCAAATTATCTCTGGTAGTTAGTTTAATAATGTGCTGGTGCCATATTAATATATGTCAACAAATTTAAAGACGCTGATATGTAATTTATAGCTCCAGAATTCACCATCGGCTCATTTGAAGAACACTTGACACTATAGCACAATATCATAGCGGAAACCATGTCTGATAATGGAGCATCCATTTCCTCCATCCATCTGTGATATGTAGATTACCTGGAAACAACTTCGAGACCTTCTCAAACTTTTTTAAAGTCAACATAACACTACTATCACTACTACTGCAATCATCAATACTATCAGATTCAACATCATTCTGTGCATTATAACTCTATGCAACATTGTCCATTCGTCCACCTTTATTTTGATTCCATTTCTCTGAAATTCTTGACTCACTTCCTTTATGACTCATAGATTTATTCCTTATATGATTATTATGCCACTCTGGATAATAAATTCAGTATTGAGGGAATTGTTGCTCGTGACACATTCAGCGGTATAATGGAGATAATGTCAGAGTCAAAAGATTGTATACATGGGGCAAACATCCTGCATCTGATTGTGCTAATAATGGGATTGCCCATGAGGTTTGTAATATTATATTTTTGCACCGACATTTAAATATTTTGTTAAATATTTATTTCTTGATTGACCATAAACAATGTTAAAGCTCATATGTTTTGAATATCCTATCATCTTTAAGAATAAAACTGAATTTTGTGATTTAATAAAAGTGTTAATGTGGAAACTTAATTAATATCAATATTTCGGTATGTGTCTATATTAATTTGATTAAATATATAGGGTTACTTCCTTTAATCACAAGTGCATGTAGTTGGATTAATTTTTAATTTTATATAGTAGGTAAATTTGTAATTACCTACTTTGATGATAAATATTGTTGTGTGCAGGTTACTAAACTTATAATAGAGAAGTTGGATAAAGAGCAGAATATGCACCGTAGAGTAAAAAATTTCTTTCCTGTGGATTCCATTTTGAAGCATTCACATAGGCAGAAAGGTAAAACGCACAGATTTCTGGTTTTAATTATTTGTTAGGAATAGTCTACGTCATGAATCAGGATTTATCAAGGCGTCAGGATTTGACAGAGAAATCAGGATATGATTAATTGTTAGGATATGATTATTCGTTTGAAAGCTTCATTATCATCCATTGACAATCTATTCAATCATCCGTTGATGTCTACATATGAATATCCGTTAAAGCTATAGCATATCTCCGTTGATCAGGTTATTCGTTGAAAATGACTTGGATGACAAGTCCGAACTGCGAGATAAATTAAAAGGTGTTGATTTATAGAATTATAGTTGATATATATAGAAAGTGGTAGAATTACACTATAACATATCTTCATAAAGATAAATATAAACTGTGATTTGATTCATCTGTTCTTACTTTACGTTCATAATACATCGATTTGTTTAGTAATTATATTCAACCCCCCTTAAATAATTACTTTACTGGGCGACAAGTGGTATCAGAGCGGTAAAATTAACTGTTAATTTGAAAAAGGTCAAGATGTCTGGAAGTAAGTATGAAAGCATGAAAATTTTCATCCTGAAGAAAGCTGATTACTCTACATGGAGAGTAAAGATGTTGATGTTCCTAGAAGCTATTAATGATACATATGTTGATATCATCAAAACATGACCTCCATACCCTGTGGAAACTGTGGCTATGACCGCAAATGTTCCTAAACACTATGCCAGAAAAGAAAGATCAAAGTGGTCAGATCACTAGCAGACGGTACAAAACAGCCGTGGATTAGTGGGATTCTTTATCGGCCTCAAAAATTTTTTCATGAACATATTTAACTTCTATGCCTATCATAAATAGTCATTTCGGTTTCCTACTTATGACTCCATGCATTTATTTATTAGGCTGAGAAAGATGCAGGTAATTTGAAATAGTAAATTTATATACAATTTGAAGACAATCCAATAATCTCGATACGACAGGAAGAAAATGTTGGGATTAATCAGTTTATCAGTTCTTAGGATATTATAATGTACAATATAAATTTTTGCTTAGTATTCTGCATGGGCGTCATAGCTCAAGTCAAGCGTTGGAATGCAGGACCTGGAACTAGTCGGTACTGATCTAAACAGATACTTGTTATATATAGGCTCATGGAAATTTTAACATTATAGCTAATGTATGTTACATAGGTAGATCTGTTTAATTATGTAAAAGATGAAGGAGCTTGGATATATCATATGCAGATGTGTACTATGTAGCTGGGCCTGGTGAACAAGCCTTGGCATACTTATATGCTTTAAGAAAGAGCTAGTACTCTGCAGTTTGCCTATAAACATGTGTGGTTATTACAATTCTAAAAGCTCTGTTAAAGTTAATCTCATCTGAGAGTTATGGAACTTATAACACTCTAACACAGCTTGCAGCCAGATTAGATCTAAACTGGTTAAAACTGTGTTATTTTAAAATAAGGATATGATAACTACTATTGAGCTATTTGAAAGAATAATTTAGTAGATTAGTTAAATTATAATGTAAATATGCCATTCAGGATATTCCTAAGAAACAAATAGTCTGCATTACGTGTTGCACGATATATATACTTTTCTATTTTGGCTGTGAAATAACTTCATCATCCTACAAAACACGTCAACTCGAACAACTACTGCATCAGAGAGGGCTCCCTTTATATAAATTGTTCCACGCTGAGCAGAGTCCTAGAAACATTTTGTGATAGGATTAAGATGGAGCTCGTTTCAGTTTCGTCGTCTTAGGTAGTGGAACCAGATGCCTTAAAGAGGCAATAGAGTCCTCTGGTCTGATTCTGACAAGGCACTCGTTTTCCTCTCTAGAACATCTTTGTTTACTATTTCCAGGCTATGTACATCAGGAAAAATATATACTTATTATCACGAATACCAAAAAAATAAATTCATATACCTTGCACTCGTCTGATTATCTTTGAGTGATAATTTTCGTCTTATTTGATATGACTGAGTGATTTCTAGTAATTTCGTTTAGAGCTCAACAGATATTTGAAGGTTCAAGAAAGGCTCCTTGAAAGAACAAACCCCTGACCTCATGAAACAAGAAAGATTATGTTGAAGGATACAACCATTACACCAACATAATTTTTTGCACAATTTTGTAAAATCATTAACTACATCTCTTTAGCATGAGCATTTAAACCCATTTAATAAATTATACATATATCAGTTTAACACCGACTAACCCTATTAACAAATAAAATTATATTCACATCTATAATAATTGTAGTATATGAGAGTCATATTTATTAATATTTATCTTTTTCTTAAAATAAAAATGTGTATATTATAGAAACAACATGAATATGTATAATGATTAAAATTTATTTATACAAAAAATTATTTTTGAGGGTGCGAATATTGGAAAATTTACAATAATTGTTAACCAAGGAAAAAAATTCGTGGTACAGACAAGATACGCTTGGACCAGAAAAACCCGTGCTCAAAATAACATATATTTTTCGAGTACGGTGGATAAAAAAAATCAAATGGATTCAAGTAGAGTTTTCAGTAACATATCAATCAGCTAGACCCATACTATGAGTTGTTTCATTCCATAAAGAAACCCGAACGCCCAAGAAATCGGTTGGACAAGCGGATTCACATCTCTTACAACCAACACAATATTCTGTTTTGGAGCAGAAATAATTTATTTAGTTTTATATCCCGTCTCAGGGTATCATTTGTAATACGTCAGTGGGGCAGGTTCGGACACATTGAGTGCACCCGATACATGTATCATAAGTCTTTACTAAATGTGACATTTGATATATTTATTTTTGGATGTAATAAAGTTTCGATATAGTAAACTTATAAATGAAGGGTATATTTAGATACTAGATGAATCAATGAGTTATCAGAACTTCAATTAACTCCTATATAAAATGAATAAATTGTGATGGAAGATAGCTATTCTTCTCTATAAAAGGATGGATATAAGTTCACAACTTAACACCGACTAACCCTATGAACAAATAAAATTATATTCACATCAATAATCATTGAAGTAGATGGGAGTCATATTTATTAATATTTTTTTTTCTTAAAATAAAAATATGTATATTAGATAAACAACAAGAATATGTATAATGATTGAAATTCATTTATACAAAAAATTATTTATGTGAACCACGTTTTTTGAGCCACTAATTTACATCCTAATAACAAAAAAATTATACAAATTATGAAAATTTTAACACAAATACAAAAATTTATGATCTTAAGATAAAAAAATCAAAATATGTGTGATATCTTGGACTTAAATGTGAATTTCTCATAAAACATCAACCTGTGATTATTATATCTTTCATCCTCTTCATAATCACAATGCTCTGAAAATAATTTAACATGATCAAAGACTATCATAGATAAATGAGAAATAGTCGGAGTGAGGACTAATTGAACAAATTTGAACTTGTTAAAGATGAAAGAAGGGTGATCAACAGAAAGATAAGTATACTTATACGACATGATCAATGAACGAGTTGATTTGAAATAAGTTATAGGAATAATATGAAGCAGGAATATGGATAAAAGTGATAATAGGTTTATTATCAATGTCGTGACCAAGATTTAAAGTAAGTAAACGTGTGTGGTTTAGACTCGTTCTCTATTTTCATTACAGATTATAAGATATTGTTATCCCAACTACACGAATTCAATTGCAAAAACAACACTGATATTGTTGTCTCTAACTTGGAAAATATGATTAATGTCATTAATACGATATTTAGAAATTTAAAGAATTAGATTACAATAAAAAATATTTATTGTTTTAGAAATTCAAATGTGTTTGGAGTCGAGAGGAACTACTATCAACTACTAAAATTTAAACTAATCGATATGTGAAGATTATTGTAAAAAAAGAACCGATTATCATAACATGAAATATAAATGCAACCCGTGCTTTGTACGCGCTATCATGTTTGGAGTTTATTGAGGGTTTGTCGAGCCAAGCCACACTGCATCTTTTGAAAAAGATGCAGTTGTTAAAATGGATTGAACACATTCTTAGCTCCATCCTCCCAAAAGGATTAAGCTATTGGAATGAGTTCCCATCCATAAACAGAGTATAGGGGGATGAGGACAAACTAAGCCTAAAAGTCTTACCCTTAAACTATTATTTGAAGCAGCAGTAGTAAAACCCTTGGGTACACAAGGTGCACACACTACATGAAGCATGATCTTTGATCTTAAACAAGGGCCTTCTTAAACTCAGTTTCATGTTACCTCATCAAATGTGAAGTCGCAACCAAAACTCAATCATTTCAAACTAAAGGTCATCTATGTTTTTCTCACATCTTAATTGTTGATTTTTCATTATTAATTTTCATGAAGAAGCCAAAACTCTAATACTGCTGATCATCATTTATAGAATATGTTGAATCATTAATTATCTTTTGAAATTATAATGAGTATATCTGTGCACAAAAAATATTATCAATCTTCAGAAAATTAAATCTTGTAATTTTCTCACTAGCAATTTTCTTTCTTATCTCAATGGATATTTTTCATTCAACTGATAAATGCTAGTCCTTCAATAGCTAAAGTTCGATGATAGCCATTGAAACTTCTAATTGTTTCATCAATGGTTATCCCGTAGTCATCGATGTAGCTCTATTAGATCAAATAATTACATTAATACCTTTTAGGATTGAGGGAAGAGAGTGACTATCTCTGAGAGTGAAAAGTTGTCTTGAAGGCATACAAAAGGAAAGTGAATGAGAGAGGCAAGCCAATTTTTTTTGGATTTGCAAGTGAGACTGAGAGTACAACCTTAGTAGGTAATAGCGAGGGTGTGAGTTGTTTTAACTAGTGGGAGCCCCCGATGCAAGAATAGAGAGATCATGGGAGAAATGATGCACATCACTGATGCCACCATAATGCTCAAACTTCATGAACTATATTAAACCCTTGATGCTAACAAAATAGGAGTCGAATTCCTATAACTAACGGGGAGAGTTATTGACTAAGAGGGAGTAGGAACAAGCTCACAATTTGATAACAGAGAAGAAACAAAATGAAGAAGCTTGCTAAGATGTTCAGAACAAAATATCAACAGACTTGTTCCTGGAAGAATCCACCAAAGGGGTTACTGTAAACTCAAGGATGAAGGTAAAATGACAGGAGTCTTCAGTTGAGGTATAAAATTGAACAATGCTGACAATAAAATCTGGAAATCTAAGCAGTTCAAACTCAACACCATCATAAGAGATTGGTCAGAACTAAGACATGACTAAACAAGTCATATCAAGTGGGAAAATTTAAGTCTCAATCAGCTATATCGAGGACCAAGAATCTCACAGTAGCATCTCTTGCCTTTTTGTCTAAATTTTCTTGCTTATTTCTTCAAGAAGCTTATCAAGAGTAAATTATGTTGTCTTGAATATCTATATGTCTAAAATGTGTCTTGTTATTATTAAGGCTGTAAATTTATGGATGTTATTATATCAGTCATAGATTGGGGAAGATTATTAGGAATTAAACTTGAATCCTGATGATAAGCAAAACATATAACATAATTATGTTAAGTCAAATTATAGTCTCCAATGACTAGCCGTTGAAAAGGTAGCTCATCAACTGATTGATGAGGTTTTTGTAATATTTTCTATGAGATTTTTGTTATAGTTAGTGAGGTTATTGTTCATTTTAAATTCATGAGATGACATATAATTCTAATATAAATAAAGTGAGTCTTCATCTGCTAAGTGAAGTTCCAACATCAATGGTTAATGACATGAAGCCATCAACGGCAAAATTAATCAGTCTTCACCGCTAAAAAGATTCAAATACCTGGTGATAGTCACTTGACAATGGTCATATCTTGAGTATGACATAACACACAGGTTGATTGGAATCTCAGCAATGAAAATGGAAGTCAAAATAAACTTTGCATGTGATCTTAGATTCTAAAGAAGAAGAAATAATCTATTTTCACGCATTGGCAAATTGGAGGGATATTCAAAGCAATATATCTAGATTAATTCGAGCCTCATTATCAAGCATCATAGGAAAGAATGCATTAGCAATTTTACTGGACCTAGAAGACTGTGCTATGTATTTTCTAGTAAAGATTGTAACTTGGTAATATATAAATCAAGTAGTAGTAGCAGTATCCCTTAAGAAATAGTTTAGAAGTGTTTATTAGTCGGAAGATTTTTCTTGAGAGAAACACTGAAAACGCAGCTGTGAATTGCATTTGTAATTTACACAAATTATTTCTTTAATATATATATATATATCTCAGTTGGAAAGCTAAAAAATAAATTACCTGAAAATTTTAATTTGGGTGCTATTATAAAGCAAAAATTATCTGTTTAAAATCATCAAAAAAATTGATTTGTGTTCACCCCTTCTACAAATCAACATTATTGATTGTAAGAGAATAACACGAGCCATGCATGGACTTTACTTACATACATAAATATCCAAACAATAATCTTATTTATAAAAAAAAAATTTTTTAGTAATTTAAGCCACACGGACTTTAGTTGCATACATACATATACACATATAAGGAGGTTATCAAATCAGAAATCAAAATAAAATTAGGGGCTCAAACCCCCTTTAATAAAATAATGGAGTGAACAAATCTTTAGTATAATTTAAGAAACACATTTCATTAGGGCTGAACATTCGGGCGATTCGGTCCAAAACCGGACTGAACCGAATAAAATGAAAAATTGAATTATCATATTTTCTTGGACCGAAGGACCGTAATTGTATTATGCACCAGACCGAACTGAATTGTCCGGTTTTGGACAAACCGGTCGAATTTTTTGAAAAAAATAAAATTATATTAAAATTTTAAACCAAAAATTGTAAAATCTAAAATATAATTAAATTAAGGTGATATGTAGAGTTTTAAGAGTGTATAAATGTAATTATAATTTTAAATTTATTATTTAAATTTTTAAGATATATGTAAAAGATATAATATAAAATTATAGTATTTATGATTTGGTCTATCCGGTCTATTCGGCCCGGACCGAAATATTTTTTACAAGAATCAGATTGAACCGAATTTATTTCGGTCTATTCGTTCCGGACTGAATAGACCAAATTTTCTAGAAAATCGGGACCAGACCGAACGGAATTAGCACGGTTCGGTTTTTCGATTTCGGTACATTTGATCTCTCTAAAACACATCATATAATCTTTAGTTTTGTTTCTTATATTCTGAACTATATAACTTTTTTGTTTCTTATATTCTGCACTATATAACTTAACTAACTTATAACAAAATATTAATGTATAAAGAATAATGTACCGTTAAGATGACTAACAAAGAGACTTAACTACCCTAACATGTTGCACTCACTGTTGTTGTATTGTAAGTTACCGATGTTGCACCTGCAGCTGTTGCACTGCTCTATTACTCCCTCTCATATTGGCGGTGATCAGAAAAAATAGAGAGAGGTACTAGGCAAAACACCAATTTTTTGTGCATATGGTAAGAATATTGAGTATCTATGAGTTGCTTTATAAAAATGTCTGCAACTTAGGCATATGAGGGAATATGTTGTGTAATAATGTCACCAACAACTACTTTGTCAAGAACAAAATGACAATATATTTCCAAATCTTTCGTGCAGTCATATAAAACTGGTCTAGCAGCTATAGCCAATACCGCCTGATTTTCGTGTTTTTAATACTGTTGGAGACAAGTATTGAGTCTCTTGTCAGGAAACAAAGAATGTAACCGAGTTACCTGGCAACAGACATTGCACAATATTTGACGTCAGTACTGGACCAAGCAACCACATACTATTTCTTTGTCTTCCAGGAAATAGGTGAAGATTCTAGCATGCTGTAATAGCCTGATGTTGACTTAAGATAAAAGGCATAAGATGCCCAATTAATGTCATAATACATTGTTAACTGGGATGCAGATGTTATAGCTAGAAGAATACCTTGGCATGGTTTACTAGACAAAGATATAAGTTATTTTTTGGTTGCCTACATATGCTCAGAGGTAGGAGATTGCATGTATTGTATCAAAATGTGAACAAGATACATAATGTAAGGACCAATAACCGTGATATGTATGAGTTTAACCAATAATCGTTTATGTGGTTGTTGATCAGTCAAATGCATACCTTTATCCGGGCTCAATTTGACTTTTTATTGTATTTAAAATTTTATTGGCTTTATTGCTACCATGTGATACTCTTTGAGGAGATCCATGACATACTTCTTTTGCGAGAGGAAAAAACTGCTAGCAGATCTGTAAACCTCCATGCCAAGAAAATAATTGATGTTATCAAGATCTTTCATATGAAAATTATAAGCCAACACGTGTTTGAATTTAGCAATATTCCGCTCAGAATCACCAAGTAATCAACAAATCATCGAATAATACAGAGTCGTACCCTTTGACCCCTAGAGTATTAAATATCGCTCCCTTTAGCCATTTTCGTGATTAAAACGAGATATCAGACTAAATCGGAGGGTAAAATAGTCTTTATTGTAAAAAAGGGCTAAAAGGAACGATATTTGAAACTATAGGGGCAAGAAGGAACCGTATGGAGGATATACTAGCTTTGATAGAGAAGATTCATTAAGTGAAAAGAGCTGAGTGTCAAACCTTAAAATTAATTTTAATGATAGATATTTGATGCATTAGTGTCAAACGTCTCTGTCATCTAGTGTCCAAAATATATATTAATTGAATAGGTTTGTAGTTTTACCTTCCACCTGGAGAAAAAGATTAAACATAAGTGCTTCTGATAACAAAATATAGATGTCCGTATCTGCTCACAAACCAAAACTGCAAACATCGAATGTTTGCTTTATGCTCAGCTGCCAAACCCATCAGCCCTCTTACAGTAGCCTATCTTATCCGTCTACTGCATTGCTCAATGAGCATCTGCAGAAGTAGGACAAATTTGCATAATTTGAGACACTCTGAGTTGCTTTAAGTAAGCATAAAACTTTAACAAAATGTCATGACCTGCAAGAAATTAAACATGTGTATTTCCAACATAACAAGCGACGGATACAAGGTTGAAACGGCTGTACTTGATCTTTTCACGGGAATCTCCTCATTTACGTCCTACGTCAGATGGTTTTCTAATTGCAAACTGCTATTTTATTATTATTTCTTCAGTTAACTAGCAGTGAAAAACTAGATATGAAATAACAAAGATACTTTGCTTTTGTCAGACAGCAAAGGACAAATTACTACACACCAATTTCACTTAAAACGGAGGAAGAACAAACTAGCAGTGAACAACCCTATAAGATATGTTTGATTGGTCACAGTTTATGAGGAGCTGCTATATTAATGTATGTTGTTACCCGCAGGATTGAGGAGAAGCCTCACAGGCTGTCCAGATTGATCTTATATAATAAGGGTACAGTCTTTAGTCCGTCATGTTCGATCATTGTATAGAGGTTTAGATATGCTTTGTACGAGCTATTTTGTACACTTCACAGTGTGATATATGTATTATGTTCGCTCATTTGTGATATATGTATTCTCGTCTCTCACTTCACAGAGAGAACTTGCGATCATTGTCATTAGGCAGTGTTTCTTGACACATGATAGTATTCAAACGATATAACAAAAAGACAACAATGGTATCTGCTGTCATCATATGGGAACCTACTACTCTCGAAAGGAATCTCAGCTGAAGTGCTGACGAAAAAACTACAGGTTGCATGCACAAAACATGCACGTCACATTATGTTTAATTAACCACAAGCCAGTACTGGTGGTATAAGAAGTACAGATTGAGGTGTTTGGGTAATGGGCACTCAACAGAAATGGAACCTTATGTCTTATTAACATTCTCTTTATTTTTCTTGATTTCTGTACAATATCTTCTTGGTTTATATGCTAGAACAAAGCTTTCACCTGGGCCAATCGGCCTCCCGTTCTTGGGTAACTTTTATGTTATTGGTCCTCTACATTCAATCTACAACACAAAACTTGCAGCATCCATAAAGTCTCCACATGCTCATTCCACAAATAGTCATTGGAAAGAATACACACTACGCCATAGATGGGCAAATAAGACACTTTTCTAATGTAATGCCTGTTTTGCGTTACATTAGACAGACTTTTTTGACCTATTGTAACACTAACGAAATAGCGTTACTTTACATGTAAAGTTACTGTTACGTTAGAGGGCTTGTGTTGCAGAAGAAAGCTAGTGTTACAATAGTGCTGACATGACGTAACGCTTTGCTTTATCACTATAATAATATTTAATTTATTTATTATTTTTTTGGGCCCCACTAGTGTACACGTCAGCAAAAGTGGGTCCCACCTGTGGGCCCCACTAAAACTTGTTCAAGAAAGTGGGTCCCACACTAATAGGTGGACCCCACATGTAGGCCCACACTTCCACGTGGCACTGCCACGTGTGCACCGCCACGTCATTAAATAATTAAATATTTAATTATTTAATAAATAATTAATTAAAAAATTAAATAAATAATAATTAAATAAATAAATAATAGAGTAGTGGGCCACACATGTGGGCTCCCCTTGTGGGCCCCACATGTGTGCTCCCCTTGTGGGCCCCACATGTGGGCCCCATATTAAACAATTATTTAATTATTTAATAAATAATTATTTAAATAATTAAATTAATCATAATTAAATAAATAAATAATGAAGATGTGGGCTCCACTTGTGGGCCCCACATGTAGGCCCCACATTATCCAATTATTTGATTATTTAATAAATAATTATTTAAATAAATAAATAATAATTAAATAAATAAATAATGGAGAAGTGTGCCCCACATGTGGGCTCCCCTTGTGGGCCCCACATGTGGGCTCCCCTTGTGGGCCCCACATGTGGGCCCCATATTAAACAATTATTTAATTATTTAATAAATAATTATTTAAATAATTAAATTAATCATAATTAAATAAATAAATAATAAAGATGTGGGCTCCACTTGTGGGCCCCACATGTAGGCCCCACATTATCCAATTATTTGATCATTTAATAAATAATTATTTAAATAAATAAATAATAATTAAATAAATAAATAATGGAGAAGTGTGCCCCACATGTGGGCTCCCCTTGTGGGCCCCACATGTGGGTTCCATTTGTGGGCCCTACATGTGGGCCCCATATTAAACAATTATTTAATTATTTAATAAATAATTATTTAAAAAATTAAATAAATAATAATTAAATAAAGAAATAATAAAGAAGTGGGCTCCACTTGTGGGCCCCACATGTAGGCCCCACATTATCCAATTATTTAATTATTTAATAAATAATTATTTAAATAATTAAATAAATAATAATTAAATAAATAAATAATGGAGAAGTGGGCCCCACTTGTGGGCTCCACATGTGGGCCCCATATGTGGGCCCCACATTATCCAATTATTTAATTATTTAATAAATAATTATTTAAATAATTAAATAAATAAATAATAGAGAAGTGGGCCCAACATGTGGGCTCAACTTGTGGGCCTTACATGTGGGCCCCACGTTATCCAATTATTTAATTATTTTATAAATAATTATTTAAATAATTAAATAAATAAATAATGGAGAAGTGGGCCCACATGGGGGCTCCACATGTGGGCCCCACATGTGGGCCCCACTTGTGGGCCCCACATGTGGGCCCCACATTATCCAATTATTTAATTATTTAATAAATAATTATTTAAATAATTCAATAAATAATGGAGAAGTGGGCCGACATGTGGGCTCCACTTGTGGGCCCCACATCTGGGGCTCCACTTGTGGGCCCCACATTATCCAATTATTTAACAAATAATTATTTAAATAATTAAATAAATAAATAATGGAGAAGTGGGCCCCACATGTGGGCCCCACATATGGACCCCACATGTGGGCCCCACATTATACAATTATTTGATTATTTAATAAATAATTATTTAAATAATTAAATAAATAAATAATAGAATAGTGGGCCACACATGTGGGCTCCCCTTGTGGGCCCCACATGTGGGCTCCCCTTGTGGGCCCCACATGTGGGCCCCATATTAAACAATTATTTAATTATTTAATAAATAATTATTTAAATAATTAAATTAATCATAATTAAATAAATAAATAATAAAGATGTGGGCTCCACTTGTGGGCCCCACATGTAGGCCCCACCTTATCCAATTATTTGATTATTTAATAAATAATTATTTAAATAAATAAATAATAATTAAATAAATAAATAATGGAGAAGTGTGCCCCACATGTGGGCTCCCCTTGTGGGCCCCACATGTGGGCTCCACTTGTGTGCCCCCATGTGGGCCCCACATTATCAAATTATTTAAATATTTAATAAATAATGAATTAAATAATTAATTAAATAATTAATTAATTAATAAATCAAAAAAAATAATTTCTGGATCATGGTCGGAACGTAATAGGGTTCATATGTAAGGATAGGATTCATTTAACGGTTCGACCCACATATCCGTCGTTCGATTTTTTTAATCGGTTTTCTCGACGATCCAACCGTACGAATGTTATTAAACTATCTTCCTAACATTGGGAAAAAATAATCAAAAAATATAATGCCCGGATCATGGTCGGATCGTAATAGGGTTCATATGTCAGGATAGGATTCATTTAACGGTTCGACCCACATATTCGTCGTTCGATTTTTTTAATCGGTTTTCTCGACGATCCAACCGTACGGATGTTATTAAACCGCCTTCCTAACATTGGGAAAAAATAATCAAAAAATATAACGCCCGGATCATGGTCGGAACGTAATAGGGTTCATATGTCAGGATAGGATTCATTTAACGGTTCGACCCACATATCCCTCGTTCGATTTTTTTAATCGGTTTTCTCGACGATCCAACCGTACAGATGTTATTAAACTGCCTTCCTAACATTGGGAAAAAATAATCAAAAAATATAATGCCCGGATCATGGTCGGATCGTAATAGGGTTCAAATTAGGATTCATTTAACGGTTCGACCCACATATTCGTCGTTTGATTTTTTTAATCGGTTTTCTCGACGATCCAACCGTACGGATGTTATTAAACCGCCTTCCTAACATTGGGAAAAAATAATCAAAAAATATAACGCCCGGATCATGGTCGGAACGTAATAGGGTTCATATGTCAGGATAGGATTCATTTAACGGTTCGACCCACATATCCGTCGTTCGATTTTTTTAATCGGTTTTCTCGACGATCCAACCGTACAGATGTTATTAAACTGCCTTCCTAACATTGGGAAAAAATAATCAAAAAATATAATGCCCGGATCATGGTCGGATCGTAATAGGGTTCAGATTATGATTCATTTAACGGTTCGACCCACATATCCATCGTTCGATTTTTTTAATCGGTTTTCTCGACGATCCAACCGTACGGATGTTATTAAACCGCCTTCCTAACATTGGGAAAAAATAATCAAAAAATATAATGCCCGGATAATGGTCGGATCGTAATAGGGTTCATATGTCAGGATATGATTCATTTAACGGTTAGACCCACATATCCGTCGTTCGATTTTTTTAATCGGTTTTCTCGACGATCCAACCGTACAGATGTTATTAAACTGCCTTCCTAACATTGGAAAAAAATAATCAAAAAATATAATGCCCAGATCATGGTTGGATCGGGACATTAAAATATCGATTTTTCTAAAATTTAAGAGAAAATGAAAAAAATTAAAAAATGAAATAAAATGAAAACGTACAAAAGGTGCAGTGAAAATATGGGCGGCTAAATTTCCCCCCAAAAACATCACTCTCTTTCAGAAACATCACTCTCTCTCAGAAACATCACTCTCTCTCGACCTCGCTCACTCACCTCAGCCTCCCACCTCGCTCACTCACTCACCTCTCACCAACACTCCCTAACTCTCACCCATCTCACTCTCCCTAACTCTCACCCATCTCACTCTCCCTAACTCTTACCTCAGCCGCACCTCACCTCAGCCGCACGCTCACCTCAGCCTCACCTCAGTCGCTCTCATTTCGGTGGATTCAACAGCAATTAGGTGGTTCTCAGCAACATTTCGGTGGTTCGGGTTCTCTGCAACGGAGTTAGGGCATGCAATTAGGGTTTCGGAATTTTAGGGTTTCGGTTGGAGCTAGCAATTAGGGTTCAGAGCTGCTTTGTGGTTTCGATTTTGGACCAAGGTAACCTCTAATTGAACTTTATTTTTGATTTTATGTATTTATCCCTGCTTATTTAATATGTTTAATATGTGTTTGTGTTTAATATGTGTAATATGTGTAATACGTTTAGAGTTTGTGTTTAATATGAATGTAATATGTGTTTGTGGTCATCTCCCCCCTCTCTCTGTCTCTCTCTCTGTCTCTCTCTCTCTCTCTCTCTCTCCGTCTCTCTCTCTCTCTCTTTGAGTTTTATTGTTTTAGATTCTTGTAATTATGGTTATTGCATTTCTTGATGTGATTACGTGCCGAGATGAATTGATGAAATTATGTTGCTTATTCGCTGTTTTTTGTTATTTAATGTCCAAATGCAAGGCTTAACTCTGTTTGCCATTTGGTTACTGTGTCTTGTTTTTATCGTCTCTTAGCAGTACTAGGCCTTCCTTAGTTCCTTGTACAATTAAATAAATATATATTATTCGAATATTTAAGACATTAATCTAATCTCAAACTGATTTTATGTGCTATACAAGTCTTTGACTATTGATCTTTTACATTCTAACATTTATTCCCTGTGTGCTATTCAAAAGTTACAGTTGTAAATTGAAGTAAAAATTTTAATAAAAATCAAAGCATGGATAAAAATGGGGAATGAGATGTAGGAAATTATTAGTTTATCTAGTATCACTGTAGTATAGTGCACATAGAGGATTACACGGGCTTTTTTAGGTACACTTATAATCTTTTAACTTCGCAGGCTATATTATACAGTGTACTTATGGAAGATGATTATAGTAGCTGGATAGGATTTCCAAAATCTAGTAAAGAATATGTACGAGGGATAAAGGCATTTATGGAAAATTCATTTCCAATTCATGCTAAAGGAGAAGAAATGAAGTGCCCCTGCAAAGTATGTGTCAACCGTTATTGGCACACTCAAACAGTTATCTATGATCATCTCATATGTAGTGGCCCTTCTCCATTACATATGAAATGGATTTGCGAGGTATCACATACCAAAATAGACGGTAGTACTGACTTGATGGATTCGGGGACGGGGATTGATTTCGAAGATAATTTAGGTGAAATGTTCAATTGTACGGGTAAAAAGTTTCGAGATTTAGAAAATGACTATGAAAGTCTAACAAATGCAGAGGCTAGAAAGTTTTATGGCCATGTTAGGGAGGGTAAACAACCACTATACCCCGGATCAACTAAATTCTCTCGGTTAAGTTTCCTGATCAAACTTTATCATTTAAAGTGTGCTCATGGAATTTCCGAGTCTGCCTTTGGGGAATTGCTGGAGTTAATAAGAGACGCCTTTCCGGATGCCCAAATACCTTTGTCTTTGAATGCTGCAAAAAATATGATCAAGGATTTAGGCTTACATTATGAAAAAATACATGCATGCCGAAATAATTGCATGTTGTACTGGGGCGAAAATAAAGACAAAGAAAAATGCGACAATTGTGGTGTTTCTAGGTGGGTGTTACCGGAAAAAAAAGGCAATGATGCTAGTGATCCGGGGCAGGTTGTACACAAAGTGCCAGCTAATGTGATGAGGTACTTCCCTCTAAAGCCGAGATTGCAGAGGCTATACATGTGCAAGGAATATTCGAAACTAATGAAATGGCACGATATGGGACGTCAACAGGATGGAAAAGTAAGACATCCGGCTGATACAAAGGCTTGGAAGACGATAGATGCTGATTATCCTGATTTTTCATTAGAAAATCGGAATGTTAGTTTAGGAGTAGCCTCAGATGGATTCAACCCCTATCGTTCAATGAACCTAAGTCACAGTACCTGGCCAATTGTATTGGTCAATTACAACCTCCCACCTTGGCTATGCATGAAACAAGAAAATCTAATTCTTTCGACACTAATATCTGGTCCAGATTCACCAAAGAATAGTATTGATGTGTTCATGCAACCTTTAATTGCCGAGTTAAAAGAATTATGGGAGGTCGGCGTTAATACTTATGATGCCTTGGCTGATGAAGATTTTAATTTACGTGCTAGAGTGCTATGGACTATTAGCGATTTCCCGGGATATGCTATGTTGTCCGGCTGGAGCACAAAAGGCAAACTAGGGTGTCATGTCTGCCATTATGAAACTTCATCACTTTATTTGAAGCATAGCAAGAAAATGTGCTATATGAACCACCGAAAGTTTCTTCCTTCTACACACAAGTGGAGAATGGATACTAAAAGGTTTAATGGCGTAATTGAAATGGGGCAGTGTCCTTCAGTTTTAACGGGAACTGACATTGAGGAGTTGTTGTCTGGGTATGTAAACCAATTCGGCCTGCAGAATAAAAAGGCAAAGAGTAAAACTGAGGGCCCTTTTAAAAAGAAGTCAATTTTTTTTGATTTACCTTATTGAAAGCATAATCCACTTCGACATAACCTTGACGCCATGCACATAGAAAAAAATGTTTGCGATTACATATTGGGCACTTTACTCAATATAAGTGGCAAGACAAAAGATCATGTTGCCGCTCGTAAAGATTTACAAGAAATGGGAATTAGAAAACCCCTCCATCCTGTTCTATCAGAAGATGGAGCACACCATGAAATACGAGCAGCAATCTTTGACTTGTCGAACAAAGAGAAGGAGATCTTTTGTTCAGTGTTGGAAAACACTAAACTGCCGTACGGTTGTGCCTCCAACATAGGGCGATATGTGCACACAAAGGAGAGGAAAGTAGTGGGGTATAAGAGCCATGATGCTCATTTCATACTGCACTACTTGTTGCAGTTTGCCATCAAAAAAACTACAAAGGCTGAGGTTGCTGTACCTTTGATGAAATTGAGTGCCTGCCTTAGAGCTCTATGGAGCAAGGTTATCGATTTGGAGGAGCTTGAGAAGTTGGAAACTGAAATCGTCGAGGTACTTTGCCAATTTGAGATGATTTTTCCATCAGCTTTCTTCGACATAATGGTGCACTTGCTTGTTCATCTAACTAGAGAAGTTAGACTTGGGGGACCTCAGCACCTTCGAAACATGTTCCCCTTAAAATCCGCGAGCAATTCAGAATCACGTGGGTCTGTATCTGCTTATTTAGCAATGCGGGAACGTCAAAAGCAGGGCATTCTTCCGCCAACAACCGAGAATGTGCACGCTTCTAATTCGGAAAATGTTGTTGAGGAAGAAACTGAAGCAGGTACTTTTACTTTCTAAATATAACTACGCATGAATTATGCACACTAATTATTTATTGATGGAGAGGCAGTAAGAATTTAATTAATTATTAAATTCGCAGTCACCTTTTTTTGTGTGTGCATGTACTATGAAGTACCAAAGCCCAAAAAATGGAGAGGAAGGACAAAACTGCTAACTGTTCACGCAAGGACACGTGATGAAAGACCGGTGATTTTTTTGAACAAACAAAATGTACCTGTTTCAAGAGACGGAAAAGTTACGAGAGAGCTGAGTAATTTTCTCGAAACAGTTGCAAAGGACAATGTCTCTCTTACTTATGTCAACTGGCGCCTGATTCCTGAATAATTGAAGAAGAAAATGTGGGACTATAATCGGGTAAATTCTATTACCTAAACCTCAGTTTCATTTATTTTTCAATTAACCCCTTCATTTTATTGATCTTGAGTTTATTATATATTAGGACCATTATATTATTCCGAATGAAGCTCAGTCCTGGGTTTATGAGACAATTAATAGATGCTGGAGGACTTACAAGTCTCGGATGAAGGCAAAGCATTACACACATCATGCCACTGATGATGAAAGGCTTGAACATAGGCCCAAGGAGATTCCGCTCGAGGATTTTAAATTGCTGATAAAGTATTGGGGAGATGAGTCGGTGAAGGTGCCTTCGTGCTTCTTTTTAATATGATTTTAATGATTTTAAAGATTCTCAAACTGGATTGTGCAATTTTTTTTAATAGGAATTAGCACATGATAACAAAGTAATCCGCGCTTCGGTAACTGACCCACACAATCAGGGTGCCAACAGTAGTGCAGAAGTTGGAGAGAAGTTGGTATGATTCCTAAATTAACTAGTACATTTATGAATATTTCCCCTTTTATTTTGATATTATAATTACGGCCCCATGGTTAAGTTAAATTGGATTAAATTTTGATTATAGGATAAATTTATAATTTAATTAGATGTGGACATGTTCTTAAATCCAATTTTAAAATGGGACATGTTAGAACCCCCCCCCCCTTTTTTAAATAATGTATCTGTCCTTGTCGATATCATCATTATAACTAGCAATTATTTAGTTGTCTGATTAGTTATGATATTCAGATTATTACAAACCAATCTGCATTTATATAACTTTAAATAATTCACTGTGAACAACCCGAAAAAACTAATAAAATAGAGCTCGCAGACACAATAATTTAGTTGTTCATGTCAAGTGCCATCAAACATTTTTGTGCTTTAATTCTTCAGAAATCAGATGCATGTCTATTTTTTGCTGGTATTTGCTTGAATTTAGATATTCAATTTCAGAACTGCATTAATATTGCCTTCATTGACTTCCCGTACACACTTGGATTGTGTCTACTAAATAGTAATGACTACCTAGTTGTTTGTTCATAAATCCTTTGATTGAATGTTAGTGCTTAGGCATTTTTTAAATAGTTGATGTACAATTTTTCTTAAGTAAATCAATAGTTATGTGGTAACTTTGAGCTAGATAACCTTGTCTTTTTCTTTTGTGCTCTATAATAGAAAAAGACTGATCCTAATCTCGCCTCGCCATCACAAGCTGAAATTTATTTGGAATCTCATGAACAAGATGGCCGAACATACAAGACTACGGCTGCTCCGCAAAAAAGAAACGTAAGGACTTTACTTTTTTTATGGAGGTTAAATGCTGCACGGTAGTTTAATTTGTCTATTTCTTTAAAATTAAGAGATAAAAAATGCTTTGCCAAGTATGTTTTGTTGGTTTAATTTATTTGGTAAAACAAATAACATAAGAGACTTAGCGGAAATAAAAGGCTGTTAAGTATTAGTATAGGCCACCTTAATGCAAACCTTGTTAGTAGTTGTGTAGTTGTGTAGCACAATTCTATGGTAAAATTGATTAATATTTAACAACATTTTTTTTATAGAGAAAGAACAAGAAAGCGATGGAATCAGATTCGGCTCCTGCAGACACTTATTTGGAAGATTTGACTGCAAAGATCAGGGGAGAACTTGAGGCTGAACTGGAAGAAAAGGTTTCCAAGAAAGTGCAGGATAACTTGTCAGTTATTCTCAAAAAGATCGCAGCAGCTAATCCAGGCTTGAATCTGGACATTGGAGAAGTTGATGCTAATATTTCAAGCGAGGATGATGAAAATGGTACACCAATGACTATCGGGACTGCTGGGACTTCCAAGACTGCCCGGACTTCTTCTTAGATATTTCTCTTTACAAGCATTAGCTTGAGTTAATAGTATGGACAGTTATGTTATTTAGACTTTTGAATTATTGGTTTATAACTTTTGGTACTCACTGTAATTGGTGGTGGATGGTGTTTATTTGGTTTGGTTGGAGTTGGAATTTGGGGATTGTTTGGTGTTCTTGTTAGTATGATTTTGGTGGAGTGATGTAGTGAATCGTACTATAATTTTGGCGAAGTGGTTATTATGTTGGCGGAGTTGGTGTTCTGAATGCTGTAAGACTAGTTTGTTGGGGAAATATGTTTTGGTATAGTTGAATTGTTATTTTATTAATGGCAGTAATGTGTTTATCAAAACTACATTTCAAAATGTTATCTATTAGTGTTACAATAGCTATATTTATCACTGTTACAAAATCTAAATTTGTGTTTCTTTTGCCAAAATACAGTGTTACATTAGATTTGTTTACTGTTACGTCAGTAATAAAAGTGGGCCCACATGTGGGTCTCACATGGCAGTGGGTACCACTGATTAGCCAATCTATGTGGCAGTCCACGTGGCAGTCCATGTGGCATTGCTCGCCACGTGTCAGTGGGTCCCTCTATATGACGTGGCTGCCTACGTGGCAATCCAGTCAGGTGGGTCCCACATGATTTTTTCAAATGCTAAGGTAACACTGAATTACCGTTACGTTTGATTTATCTAGTGTTACCCTATCTCCCTAAGGTAATGTTTTTATTTGAGTTACGGTTGATAATCAAAACATTACATTAGTTAGCAATGGCAACATTTGCGGATGAAATGGTTATTTGGCGTTACAATAGGCCTATTGCAACATAAAACGGGCCTAACGTGACGTAAAATGAGTGTCTTATTAGCCCATCTATGGCGTAGTGACATGAGCTGCTTCACTTGGCTCGATGCACAACTACCGAGAAGTGTAATATATGTTAGGTTTGGGAGTCAGGTGGCCATCACAATAAACCAAAAGACGGAGTTGTGGATCAACAACTGATTAGTAGGGAACAATTTTAGTAAAAGCCAATTTTTCATACCTTTTAACCCTTATAGTATTAGGTATCGTTCCTTTTAGCCTTTTTTACAATAAAGACTGTTTTACCCTCTGATTTAGTCCGATATGTTGTTTTAATCACGAAAAGGGTTAAAGGGAACGATATTTAATATTCTAGGGGTCAAAGGGTACGACTTTATACTTTTGGGGCTTGCAGGTATATTGACCCATACTTTAACGGCCAAAAGGTCATTAAGCCATTTAAGAAAGAAACCTGACCTTGAGAATGCACGTATAATAAAGAATGCTAGCTTTAATGTGGTGAATCATTACATCGAACAACTTACATAAAAATTCGATTATGGAACCCACAATTTTTCAAAGAAATTGTCATATTTTAGTCTAGATGGAATAAAATATTTCATAGTAGTGCGGTTGCTGTATTATATATATAATTTATTAGTCCAGAAATTTTGTAGAAGGGAAGAACTATGAAGGTTGTTGTATTATATATATATATTTATTAGTTCAAATTAATTAAATGCTAAAAACACTTGCACTAGATGCAAAGAACTTTGAAAATTTAGTAATTCATCCAAAGAAGATGCAACAAATGATAGACTTGATATGATCATCCTCAACATGTACTCCTTTACATTTTTCAATAACCTGAAAGTAACAAGGTTGCCACATGATTTTTTGATAGTTTATTGATATTCCCATTCTTCGATTAACACCAATATTATCCTTAATATTTTTAACTTTCCCAACTTGATCATGCATATATTATTTTCAACACACTCAATTTCGAATAAAATTATTATCCACTTGGTATTTTTACAATCTCCAATTGTATAAGACAATACTAAAGTTGTCATGTAATGATTTCAAGAATGCTCCATTTTTGTCCATATTCTACTTTCTTTTTCCAATTCAACTTTCTAATTTTTTTAAACAATTCTAGTTTGTCATATCAAGCCACATTAACTTGAAAAATATTCAAATTAGTCATTTATTTAAGATGTAATATTCGACTTTTTGTAATGGAAGAATCACCTTCAATTTTAAGACGTATGTCATTATATTTTTAAATATCTACCATAGGCTTTATCTGTTAAAATCACATTAAATTTTAAGACGCACATCATTATATTTTTATAGGTATACTTTAGGCTTTATGTGTTCAAACATGTTTTAATGCATGAAACATATCGAAAACCACATGGGTTGGGCAAAAATGATTCTCCATATTTTACGAATTGATTTGAAATAAATTATGAGTTATTATCTAGTAATTTTTACAAACTTAAAGGGACTGGGTTGTTATTTATAAAAGTTCATGTGTATTAAAATTTATGAAAAAATATGACTATTTTAAAAAAATTTGAAATTCCAAATGATCGATTTGCTATTAATTCAATAAAATGCTAAGGTCGTTATTTAAAATTTTGTTACTACATATAAAGATAATTATAAGGGATCAATATTTTTTTTGACACACCCGCATGTGATGTTACCAAATAAATTAAAATTCGAGATATATTTTAAAAACATTGTTATTGAAACTTGAAATGTTACAATCACAAATTATAAAAAATCAAAAACTAAAAAAACTATTTGAGCTTTCAACTCGGATCCAATATTTTATTTAATATTTACATATTTATAGAAATAAAAAATAGAATGTGAAAGAAGAATAGTAACTAATATTGTGTCTATGTGGCAACCTATCAAATTAAAAAACAGAGGGGAAAAACTGAAATTAGGTGTGAGAGTGTGCAGAGTAGTTGGACCATTAAATTAGATTGGTATAATTTTAATTTATATTTGATCATTCCAGTATATATATAATGTACCTTAGCCCTCTTTCCCTAAATCTTTCATTCCCGCGTATATGTGTGTGTATATATATATATATATATCAATTTCCTAAATATATATAACTCTATCTCTCTATACATCAAATACACATCTTACAAATCTCTCAATCACTTTTTATTCACAAATAGTCACTTGATTACATTTCTCTCTATCCCTACTGCAATTAAAAAATGGCTCCTATCAGACATGTTCATGGATCAAGCAGCAGCAGATCTCATAATAAAAGAAGTCAATACTTCAAGCATGGAGATCTAGTTCTGGTGAAGACTGCTGACTACCCCGCATGGCCAGCTGTGGTTTGTTCTTTTCATATACCATGTCCACTAATTTTCATCTTAGCTGTAGGAGCATGACCAAGTCTATTGTCCCAAAGCACAGATGTATCTTTACAAAATTGAGGCTTTATTGCTCTGCATGTTAAATTGTTGCATACTTTTACACCATCAGACTTTATATAATACAGTCCATTGCAAAAGTTTCACTTCCTGAACTGCGTTTGTGACATAATATTTGAAAAATGCACTTATCAGGATTGAAGATGATATGACAATCATTATTTTTAGCAACCTTGTATATAGATAGTAAGTTATGATTAAAATTTGGAACATACAAGGTTCCCAACAACTTCAATCCATTTTTAAGTTCAAAATCACCAATAAGATGACCAAATTATCTCTGGTAGTTAGTTTAATAATGTGCTGGTGCCATATTAATATTTGTCAACAAATTTAAAGACGCTGATATGTAATTTATGGCTCCAGAATTCACTATCCGCTCATTTGAAGAACACTTGACACTATAGCACAATATCATAGCGGAAACCATGTCTGATAATGGAGCATCCATTTCCTCCATCCATCTGTGATATGTAGATTACATGGAAACATCTTCAAGACCTTCTCAAACTTTTTTAAAGTCAACATAACAGTACTATCACTACTACCGCAATCATCAATACTATCAGATTTAACATCATTCGGTGCATTACAACTCTGTGCAACATTGTCCATTGGTCCACCTTTATATTGATTCCATTTCCCTGAATTCTTGAGTCACTTCCTTTATGACTCATAGATTTATTCCTTATATTATTATTATGCCACTCTGGATAATAAATTCAGTATTGAGGGAATTGTTGCTCGTGACACATTCAGCGGTATAATGGAGATAATGTCAGAGTCAAAAGACTGTATACATCGGGCAACACATCCTGCATCTGATTGTGCTAATAATGGGATTGCCCATGAGGTTTGTAATATTATATTTTTGCACGACATTTAAATATTTTGTTAAATATTTATTTCTTGTTGGGCCATAAACAATGTTAAAGCTCATATGTTTTAAATATCCTATCATCTTTAAGAATAAACTGAATTTTGTGATTTAATAAAAGTGTTAATATGGAAACTTAATTAATATCAATATTTCGGTATATGTCTATATTAATTTGATTAAATATATAGGGTTACTTCCTTAAACACAAGTGCATGTAGTTGGATTAGTTTTTAATTACCTACTTTGATGATAAATATTGTTGTGTGCAGGTTACTAAACTTATAATAGAGAAGTTGGATAAAGAGCAGAATATGCATGGTAGAGTAAATATTTTCTTTCTTGTGGATTCCATTTTGAAGCGTTCAGATAGGCAGAAACGTAAAACCCACAGATTTATGGATTTAATTATTTGTTAGGAATACTCTACGTCACGAATCAGGATATATCAAGGCGTCAGGATTTGACAGAGAAATCAGGATATGATCAATTGTTAGGATATGATTATTCGTTGAAAGCTTCATTATCAACCATTGACAATCTATTCAATCATCCGTTGATGTCTACATATGAATATACGTCAAAGCTATAGCATATCTCCGGTGATCAGGTTATTCGTTGAGAATGACTTGGATGACAAGTCAGAACTGCGAGATAAATTAAAAGGTGTTGATTTAGAGAATTATAGTTGATATACATAGAAAGTGGTAGAATTACACTTTAACATATCTTCATAAAGATAAATATAAACTGTGATTTGATTCATCTGTTCTTACTTTACGTTCATAATACATCGATTTGTTTAGTAATTATATTCAACCCCCCTTAAACAATTACTTTACTGGGCAACAAGTGGTATCAGAGCGGTAAAATTATTTGTTAATTTGAAAAGGTCAAGATGTCTGGAAGTAAGTATGAAAGCATGAAAATTTTCATCCGGAAAAAAGCTGATTACTCTACATGGAGAGTAAAGATGTTGATGTTCCTAGAAGCTATTGATGATACATATGTTGATATCATCAAAACATGACCTCCATACCCTGTGGAAACTGTGGCTATGACCGCAAATGTTCCTCAACACTATGCCAGAAAAGAAAGATCAAAGTGGTCAGATCACTAGCATAAGGTACAAAACAGCCGTGGATTAGTGGGATTCTTTATCGGCCTCAAAAATTCTTTCATGAACATATTTCACTTATATGCCTATCATAAATAGTCATTCCGGTTTCCTACTTGTGACTTAAACAGTTACCTCGGCTCCATGCATTTATTTATCAGGCTGAGAAAGATGTAGGTAATTTGAAATTAGTAAATTTATATACAATTTGAAGACAATCCAGTACTCTCGATAGGACAGGAAGAAAGTGTTGGGATTAATCAGTTTATCAGTTCTTAGGATATTATAATGTACAATATAAATTTTTGCTGAGTATTCTGCACGGGCGTCATAGCTCAAGTCAAGCGTTGGAGCGCAGGACCTGGAACTAGTCGGTAGTGATCCAAACAGATACTTGTTATATATAGGCTCATGGAAATTTTAACATTATAGCTAATGTATGTTAGATAGATAGATCTGTTTAATTATGTAAAAGATGAAGAAGCTTGGATATATCATATGAAGATGTGTACTATGTAGCTGGGCCTGGTGAACAAGCCTTGGCATACTTATATGCTTTAAGGAAGAGCTAGTACTCTGCAGTTTCCCTATAAACATGTGTGGTTATTGCAATTCTAAAAGCTCTGTTAAAGTTAATCTCATCTGAGAGTTATGGAACTTATAACACTCTAACACAACTTGCAGCCAGATTAGATCAAAACTGGTTAAAACTGTGTTATTTTAAAATAAGGGTATGATAACTACTTTTGAGCTATTTGAAAGAATAATTTAGTAGATTAGTTAAATTATAATGTAAATATGCCATTCAGGATATTCCTAAGAAATAAATAGTCTGCATTACTTGTTGCACGATATATATACTTTTCTATTTTGACTGTGAAATAACTTCATCATCCTACTAAACGCGTCAACTGGAACAACTACTGCATCAGAGAGGGCTCCCTTTATATAAATTGTTCCACGCTGAGCAGAGTCCTAGAAACATTTTGTGATAGGATTAAGATAGAGCTCGTTTCAGTTTTGTCGTCTTAGCTAGTGGAACCAGATGCCTTAAAGAGGCAATAGTGTCCTCCGGTCTAATTCTGACAAGGCACTCGTTTTCCTCTCTAGAACATCTTTGTTTACTATTTCCAGGCTATGTACATCAGGAAAAAGATATACTTATTATCACGAATACCAAAAAAATAAATTCATATACCTTGCACTCGTCTGATTATCTTTGAGTGATTATTTTCGTGTTCTTTGATATGACTGAGTGATTTCTAGTAATTTCGTTTAGAGCTCAACAGATATTTGAAGGTTCAAGAAAGGCTCCTTGAAAGAACAAATCTATTATACCTATTATAGGTGAACATGTGTTTTCTTGGTATTTGGTAAATTACTTATATATTATACTTATTATAGGTGAACATGTGTTTTCTTGGTATTTGGTAAATTACTTATATACAAACATTGGAATCGAACCCCTGACCTCATGAAACGAGAAAGATTATGTTGAAGGATACAACCATTACACCAACATAATTTTTTGCACAATTTTGTAAAATCATTAACTACATCTCTTTAGCATGAGCATTTAAACCCATTTAATAAATTATACATATATCAGTTTAACACCGACTAACCCTATTAACAAATAAAATTATATTCACATCTATAATAATTGTAGTATATGAGAGTCATATTTATTAATATTTGTCTTTTTCTTAAAATAAAAATATGTATATTATAGAAACAACATGAATATGTATAATGATTAAAATTTATTTATACAAAAAATTATTTTTGAGGGTGCGAATATTGGAAAATTTACAATAATTGTTAACCAAGGAAAAAAATTCGTGGTACAGACAAGATACGCTTGGACCAGAAAAACCCGTGCTCAAAATAACATATATTTTTCGAGCACGGTGGATAAAAAAAATGAAATGGATTCAAGTAGAGTTTTCAGTAACATATGAATAAGCTAGACCCATACTATGAGTTGTTTCATTCCATAAAGAAACCCGAACGCTCAAGAAATCGGTTGGACAAGCGGATTCACATCTCTTACAACCAACACAATATTCTGTTTTGGAGCAGAAACAATTTATTTAGTTTTATATCCCGTCTCAGGGTGTCATTTGTAATACGTCGGTGGGGCAGGTTCGGACACATTTAGTGCACCCGATACATGTATCATAAGTCTTTACTAAATGTGACATTTGATATATTTATTTTTGGATGTAATAAAGTTTCAATATAGTAAACTTATAAATGAAGGGTATGTTTAGATACTAGATGAATCAATGAGTTATCACAACTACAATTAACTCGTGTATAAAATGAATAAATTCTGATGGAAGATAGCTATTCTTCTCTATAAAAGGATGGATATAAGTTCACAACTTAACACCGACTAACCCTATGAACAAATAAAATTATATTCACATCAATAATCATTGAAGTAGATGGGAGTCATATTTATTAATATTTGTTTTTTTCTTAAAATAAAAATATGTATATTAGATAAACAACATGAATATGTATAATGATTGAAATTCATTTATACAAAAATTATTTATGTGAACCACATTTTTTGAGCCGCTAATTTACATCCTAATAACAAAAAAATTATACAAATTATGAAAATTTTAACACAAATACAAAAATTTATGATCTTAAGATAAAAAAATCAGAATAGATGTGATATCTTGGATTTAAATGTGAATTTCTCATAAAACATCAACCTGTATTTATTGTATCTTTCATCCTCTTCATAATCACAATGCTCTGAAAATAATTTAACATGATTAAAGACTATCATAGATAAATGAGAAATAGTCGGAGTGAGGACTAATTGAACAAATTTCAACTTGTTAAAGATGAAAGAAGGGTGATCAACAGAAAGATAAATATACTTATACGACATGATCAATGAACAAGTTGATTTGAAATAAGTTATAGGAATAATATGAAGCAGGAATATGGATAAAAGTGATAATAGGTTTATTATGGATGTTGTGACTAAGATTTAAAGTAAGTAAACGTGTGTGGTTTAGACTGGTTCTCTATTTTCATTACAGATTATAAGATATTGTTATCCCAACGAAAGCAATTGCAAAAACAACACCGATATTGTTGTCTCTAACTTGGAAAATATGATTAATGTCATTAATACCATATTTAGAAATTTAAAGAATTAGATTACAATAAAAAACATTTATTGTTTTACAAATTCAAATATGTTTGGAGTCGAGAGGAACTACTATCAACTACTAAAATTTAAACTAATCGATATGTGAAGATTATTGTAAAAAATGAACTGATTATCATAACATGAAATATAAATGCATGAAACCGAATGTAACCCGTGCTTTGTACCGGCTATCATGCTAGTTCAAAAGAAACTTCAAATCAGGAAAATTACTTCATAAAATTTATGAAAGCCTGCTGCATATTGGTTTGGTTAGATGGTGATATTAATTAATTAACTAATGTGCCATACTTACTTAATTACGTGCTTAATTGCTACATGCTTTTGTTGTCAAAAGGCAAAACATGACCTTTTCAAGATTTTTTTTTCTGGAAATGAGTTGAAATTTTGTTTAAAATCAAAATTACCCAATCAAGTGATGATCATATTTCATCTTTGATCATGGATGACATGCACCCGTTAATCTTTCATCTTATTGAATAAAGTGATTGATTAATGAGTTTTTCATTTTACTGCATGCATTTTGAAGTGTTATAAGTTAGTAGGTGTTATACACTGGATTTCACCGTCTTCTATTTTATTGGATTGGTTAGATTTAAAACTAGTCATTATTTCTTTATATGTGTTTGTTTTTAAGTTTTTTAAGAAAAATGTTATGAACATTTAATTGTAATGTTTTTTTAATGAAAAGTTTTTCATTATTTTCTAACTCTAAATTATCTTTATATGTGAATGTTCCCGCATAGTTGATTATTTGGAGATTTTATCATTGATTACACATAATAAACGACTCATAATTACCTAATTTAGAGGGTTCCATCATTGTCTAATGATAAATTCATGGATTTTAACTCTGGTAAATATACACCATGTGCAAGGATTTAACAATGTTATATAAGCATGTTTGTTGACCATTGATACATTATGAAAGCATCAAATCTTGATATTTGAACTTGCTTATCACCGTATCTTTTTCAATGAATGCTTGTCAAAATGGTAACACTTTCTCCTAAACTCTAACACTTTCCCAATCCTAAATATCTTTGCTTTGTAGTGTTGATATGGAGGTCGGAAAAGTACCCGACAACCTTCTACCCCTTCAGCCAAAAATTAGAGTTGATAAACTTCAATCTGATTAAACCACCTCAAATGCTTCTCAATAAGCATTAGATGGAAAAATCGATGCAAAAAAAAAATCAATCCGAAGGGAGTATGTCAGAGGTGATTTGGTGAGGGAAAGGGTGATCATCAAAGAAGTCCCAAGAATAAGGAGTGAGAGTTTATTGAGGGTTTGTCGAGCCAAGCCACACTGCATCTTTTGAAAAAGATGCAGTTGTTAAAATGGATTGAACACATTCTTAGCTCCATCCTCCCAAAATGATTATGCTATTGGAATGAGTTCCCATCCATAAACAGAGTATAGGGGGATGAGGACACACTAAGCCTAAAAGTCTTAACCTTAAACTATTAATTGAAGCAGCAGTAGTAAAACCCTTGGGTAATCTTTGATCTTGCACAAGCGCCTTCTTAAACTCAGTTTGATGTTACCTCATCAAATGTGAAGTCGCAACCAAAACTCAATCATTTCAAACTAAAGGTCATCTATTTTTTTCTCACATCTTAATTGTGGATTTTTCATTCTTAATTTTAATGAAGAAGCCAAAACTCTGATACTGATGATCATCATTTACAGAATGATTTGTTGAATCATTAATTATCTTTTGAAATTATAATGATTATATCTGTGCACAAAAAATATTATCAATCTTCAGAAAATTGAATCTTGTAATTTTCTCACTAGCAATTTTCTTTCTTATCTCAATGGATATTTTTCATTCAACTGATAAATGTTAGTCCTTCAATAGCTAAAGTTCAATGATAGCCATTGAAACTTCTAATTGTTTCATCAATGGCTATCCCATAGTCATCGATGTAGCTCTATTAGATCAAACAATTACATTAATACCTTTTAGGATTGAGGGAAGAGAGTGACTATCTCTGAGAGTGAAAAGTTGTCTTGAAGGCATACAAAAGGAAAGTGAATGAGAGAGGCAAGCTAATTTTTTTTGAAGTTGCAAGTGAGACTGAGAGTACAACCTTAGTAGGTAATAGCGAGGGTGTGAGTTGTTTGAACCAGTGGGAGCCCCCGATGCAAGAATAGAGAGATCATGGGAGAAATGTTGTTCATCACTGATGCAACCATAATGCTCAAACTTCACTGACTATATTAAACCCTTGATGCTAACAAAATAGGAGTCGAATTCCTATAACTAACGGGGAGAGTTATTGACTAAGAGGGAGTAGGAACAGCTCACAATTTCATAACAGAGAAGAAACAAAATGAAGAGGCTTGCTAAGATGTTCAGAACAAAATCTCAACAGACTTGTTCCTGGAAGAATCCACCAAAGGGGTTACTTTAAACTCAAGGTTGAAGGTAAAATGAGAGGAGTCTTCAGTTGAGGTATAAAATTGAACAATGGTGACAATAAAATCTGGAAATCTAAGCAGTTCAAACTCAACACCATCATAAGAGATTGGTCAGAACTAAGACATGACTAAACAAGTCATATCAAGTGGGAAAATTTAAGTCTAAATCAGCTATATCGAGGAGCAAGAATCTCACAATAGCATCTCTTGCCTTTTTGTCTATATTTTCTTGCTTATTTCTTCAAGAAGCTTAACAAGAGTAAATTATGCTGTCTTGAATATCTATATGTCTAAAATGTGTTTTGTTATTATTAAGGGTGTAAATTTATGGATGTTATTATATCAGTCATAGATTGAGGGAGATTATTAGGAATTAAACTTGAATCCTGATGATAAGCAAAACATATAACATAATTATGTTAGGTCAAATTATAGTCTTCAATGGCTAGTCGTTGAAAAGGTTGCTCATCAACTGATTGATGAGGTTTTTGTAATATTTTCTATGAGATTTTTGTTATAGTTAGTGAGGTTATTGTTCATTTTAAATTCATGAGATGACATATAATTCTAATATAAGTAAAGTGAGTCTTCATCTGCTAAGTGAAGTTCCAACATCAATGGCTAATGACATCAAGCCATCAACGGCTAAATTAATCAGTCTTCACCGCTAAAAAGATTCAAATACCTGGTGATAGTGACTTGACAATAGTCATATCTTGAGTATGACACAACACACAGGTTGATTGGAATCTCAGCAATGAAAATGGAAGTCAAGATAAACTTTGCATGTGATCTTAGATTCTAAAGAAGAAGAAATAATCTATTTTCACGCATTGGCAAATTAGAGGGATATTCAAAGCAATATATCTAGATTAATTCAAGACTCATTATCAAGCATCATAGGAAAGAATGTATTAGCAATTTTACTGGACCTAGAAGACTGTGCTATGTATTTTCTAGTAAAGATTATAACTTGGTAATATATAAATCAAGTAGTAGTAGCAGTATCTCGTAAGAAATAGTTTAGAAGTGTTTATTAGTCGGAAGAATTTTCTTGAGAGAAACACAGAAAACGCAGCTGTGAATTGCATTTGTAATTTACACAAATTATTTCTTTAATATATATATATATATCTCTCAGTTGGAAAGCTAAAAAATAAATTACCTGGAAATTTTAATTTGGGTGCTATTATAAAGCAAAAATTATCTGTTTAAAATCATCAAAAAAATTGATTTGTATTCACCCCTTCTACAAATTAACATTAATGATTGTAAGAGAATAACACGAGCCATGCATGGAGTTTACTTACATACATAAATATCCAAACAATAATCTTATTTATAAATTTTTTTTTTTTGTAATTTAAGCCACACATGGACTTTACTTGCATACATACATATACACATATAAGGAGGTTATCAAATGAGAAATCAAATTAAAATTAGGGGCTCAAACCCCCTTTAAGAAAATAATGGAGTGAACAAATCTTTAGTATAAATTAAGAAACACATTTCATTAGGGCTGAACATTCGGTCGATTCGGTCCAAAACCGGACTGAACCGAATAAACTGAAAAATCGAATTATCATATTTTCTTGGACCGAAGGACCGAAATTGTATTATGCACCAGACCGAACCGAATGGTCCGGTTTTGGACAAATGGGTCGAATTTTTTGTAAAAAATAAAATTATATTAAAATTTTAAACCAAAAATTATAAAATCTAAAATATAATTAAAGTAGGGTGATATGTAGACTTTTAAGAGTGTATAAATACAATTATAAATTTAAATTTATTATTAAAATTTTTAAGATATATGTAAAAGATATAATATAAAATTATAGTATTTATGATTTGGTCTATCCGGTCTATTCGGCCCGGACCGAAATATTTTTTACAAGAATCGGATTGAACCGAATTTATTTCGGTCTATTCATTCCGGACTGAATAGACCGAATTTTCTAGAAAATCGGGAGCAGACCGAATGGAATTAGCACGGTTCGGTTTTTCGATTTCGGTACATTTAATCTCTCTAAAACACATCATATAATCTTTAGTTTTGTTTCTTATATTCTGAACTATATAACTTAACTAACTTATAACAAAATATAAATGTATAAAGAATAATATACCGTTAACATGACTAACAAAGAGACTTAACTACCCTAACATGTTGCACTCACTGTTGTTGTATTGTAAGTTACCGATGTTGCACATGCAGCTGTTGCAATGCTCTATTACTCCCTCTCATATTGGCGGTGATCAGAAAAAATAGAGAGAGGTACTAGGCAAAACACCAAGTTTTTGTGCATATGGTAAGAATGTTGAGTATCTAAGAGTTGCTTTATAAAAATGTCTGCAACTTGGGCATATGAGGGAATATGTTGTGTAATAATGTCACCAACAACTACTTTGTCAAGAACAAAATGACAATATATTTCCAAATCTTTCGTGCGGTCATATAAAACTGGTCTAGCAGCTCTAGCCAATACCGCCTGATTTTCGTGTTTTTAATACAGTTGGAGACAAGTATTGAAGTCTCTTGTCAAGAAACAAAGAATGTAACCGAGTTACCTTGCAACAGCCATTGCACAATATTTGACGTCAGTACTAGACCTAGCAACCACATACTATTTCTTTGTCTTCCAGGAAATAGGTGAAGATTCTAGCATGCTGAAATAGCCTGATGTTGACTTAAGATAAAAGGCATAAGATGCCCAATTAGTGTCATAATACATTGTTAACTGGGATGCAGATGTTATAGCTAGAAGAATACCTTGGCATGGGTTACTAGACAAAGAAATAATTTATTTTTTGGTTGCCTACATATGCTCAGAGGTAGGAGATTGCATGTATTGTATAAAAATGTGAACATGATACACAATGTAAGGACCAATAACCGTGATACGTATGAGTTTACCCAATAATCGTTTATGTGGTTGTTGATCAGTCAAATGCATACCTTTATCCGGGCTCAATTTGACTTTTTATTGTATTCAAAATTTTATTGGCTTTATTCCTACCATGTGATACTCTTTGAGGAGATCCATGACATACTTCTTTTGCGAGAGGAAAAAACCGCTAGAAGATCTGTAAACCTCCAAGCCAAGAAAATAATTGATGTTATCAAGATCTTTAATATGAAAATTATGAGCCAACACGTGTTTAAATTTAGCAATATTCCGCTCAGAATCACCAAGTAATCAACAAATCATCAAATAATACAGAGTCGTACCCTTTGACCCCTAAAGTATTAAATATCGCTCCCTTTAGCCATTTTCATGATTAAAACGAGATATCAGACTAAATCGGAGGGTAAAATAGTATTTATTGTAAAAAAAGGGCTAAAAGGAACTATATTTGATACTCTAGGGGCAAGAAGGAACGATATTAAAATGAATCAGTAATATTGGAGTGAAATAGGAGTGCCTTTAATATATAGATGAAGAGGGCATGCAACGGTCTCATATATCCCAGGTGTAATTATTTACAGGTGTTTATGATTCCTGTGGTACCGGGAGATGTGATTGTTGCTGCGACATATGGATTATTTGACAATTTATTCTACGATGAGGTAACATCTATTGTTGCTGATGGGATGAGAGAAGGTCTAAATCCTGATGCTTTATCCCAGAAATTAGCTGCTTCGGCACAACAAAGAGCTCAAGACAAATATAAGTAGACTCCCTTCTCTACAGCAGCCAAGGAAGCAGGATTCAGATACTATGGTGGAAAGCTTGACGACTTAACAATTTTAGTCTCTTATATAAGCAGCTCGACCAACTAAGCGGTTGGTTTTCCTTCTCTTTTTTGCTGACTACATTTATATCAGCATATACCTAGTTCTTCTATTCCAGATAACTTTCATGGTCCCTTTTGTGTGATGGGTTCATATCATCTTGAGACAGGATATACAACACGCTATCACAGTTTTCTAACATTTAAACTCAGTTATTTTAAGTTAGAATTATAGACCGAGTCTCAAATTCACATTTTTTTGCCACATGTTGGAGGCTTGGAGCAGTTGTGGACACAATCAATCAATCATGTACTGGAAATTCACAAATTAAAGATTCATGAAGTGAAAAGAGCTGAGTGTCAAACCTTAAAATTAATTTTAATGATAGATATTTGATGCATTAGTGTCAAACGTCTCTGTCATCTAGTGTCCAAAATATCTATTAATTGAATAGGTTTGTAGTTTTACCTTCCACCTGGAGAAAAAGATTAAACATAAGTGCTTCCGATAACAAAATATAGAAGTCCGTATCTGCTCACAAACCAAAACTGCAAACATCGAATGTTTGCTTTATGCTCAGCTGCCAAACCCATCAGCCCTCTTACAGAAGCCTATCTTATCCGTCTACTGCATTGCTCAATGAGCATCTGCAGAAGTAGGACAAATTTGCATAATTTGAGACACTCTGAGTTGCTTTAAGTAAGCATAAAACTTTAACAAAATGTCATGACCTGCAAGAAATTAAACATGTGTATTTCCAACATAACAAGTGACGGATACAAGGTTGAAAAGGTTGTACTTGATCTTTTCACGGGAATCTCCTCCTTTACGTCCTACGTCAGATGGTTTTCTAATTGCAAACTGCTATTTTATTATTATTTCTTCAGTTAACTAGCAGTGAAAAACTAGATATGAAATAACAAAGATACTTTGCTTTTGTCAGACAGCAAATGACAAATTATTACACACCAATTTCACTTAAAACGGAGGAAGAACAAACTAGTAGTGAACAACCCTATAAGATATGTTTGATTTGTCACAGTTTAGGAGGAGCTGCTATATTAGTGTATGTTGTTACCCGCAGGATTGAGGAGAAGCCTCATAGGCTGTCCAGATTGATCTTTTATACTAAGAGTACAGTCTTTAGTCCGTCATGTTCGATCATTGTATAGAGGTTTAGATATGCTTTGTACGAGCTATTTTGTACACTTCACAGTGTGATATATGTATTATGTACGCTTATTTGTGATATATGTATTCTCGTCTCTCACCTCACAGAGAGAACTTGCGATCATTGTCATTAGGGAGTGTTTATTGACACATGATAGTATTCAAACGATATAACAAAAAGACAACAATGGTATCTGCTGTCATCATATCGGAACCTACTTCTCTCGAAAGGAATCTCAGCTGAAGTGCTGAAGACAAAACTACAGGTTGCATGCACAAAACATGCACGTCACATTATGGTTAGTTAACCACAAGCCAGTACTGGTGGTATAAGAAGTACAGATTGAGGTGTTTGGGTAATGGGCACTCAACATAAATGGAACTTTACGTCTTATTAACATTCTCTTTATTTTTCTTGATCTCTGTACAATATCTTCTTGGTTTATATGCTAGAACAAAGCTTTCACCTGGGCCAATCGGCCTCCCGTTCTTGGGTAACTTTTATGTTATTGGTCCTCTACATTCAATCTATAACACAAAACTTGCAGCATCCATAAAGTCTCCACATGCTCATTCCACAAATAGTCTTTGGAAAGAAGCCCTGAGCTGCTTAACTTGGCTCGATGCACAACTACCGAGAAGTGTAATATATGTTAGCTTTGGGAGTCAGGTGGCCATCACAATAAACCAAAAGACGGAGTTGTGGATCAACAACTGATTAGTAGGGAACAATTTTAGTAAAAGCCAATTTTCCATACCTTTTAACCCTTATAGTATTAGGTATCGTTCCTTTTAGCCTTTTTTTACAATAAAGACTGTTTTACCCTCTGGTTTAGTCCGATATGTCATTTTAATCACGAAAAGGGCCAAAGGGAATGATATTTAATATTCTAGGGGTCAAAGGGTACGACTTTATACTTTTGGGGCTTGTAGGTATATTGGCCCATACTTTAAGGGCCAAAAGGTCATTAAGCCATTTAAGAAAGAAACCTGACCTTGAGAAATGCAGGTAGAATAAAGAATGCTAGCATTAATGTGGTGAATCATTACATAGAACAACTTACATAAAAATTCGATTATGGAACCCACAATTCTTCAAAGAAATTGCCATATTTTAGTCTAGATGGAATATAATATTTCATGGAAGTGCAGGTTGCTGTATTATATATATAATTTATTAGTCCAAAAATTTTGTAGAAGGGAAGCACTATGCAGGTTGCTGTATTATATATATATTTATTAGTTCAAATTAATTAAATGCTAAAAACTCTTGCACTAGATGCAAAGAACTTTGAAAATTTAGTAATTCATCCAAAGAAGATGCAACAAATGATAGACTTGATATGATCATCCTCAGTGTGTACTCCTTTATATTTTTCAATAACCTTAAAGTAACGAGGTTGCCACGTGATTTGTTGATAGTTTATTGATATTCCCATTCTTCGATTAAGACCAATATTATCCTTAATATTTTTAACTTTCCCAACTTGATCATGCATATATTATTTTCAACACACTCAATTTCGATTAAAATTATTATGTACTTGGTGTTTTTATAATATCGAATTGTATAAGACAATACTCAAGTTGTCATGTAATGATTTCAACAATGCTCCATTTTTGTCCATGTTCTACTTTCTTTTTCCAATTCAAATTTCTAATTTTTTTAAACACTTCTAGTTTGTCATATCAAGCCACATTAACTTGAAAAATATTCAAATTAGTCATTTATTTAAGATGTAATATTTGAGCTTTTGTAATGGAAGAATCATGTTCAATTTTAAGACGTATGTCTTTATATTTATAAATCTCTACCTTAGGCTTTATCTCTTGAAATTACATTAAATTTTAAGACGTACGTCATTATATTTTTATACCTATACTTTAGGCTTTATGTGTTCAAACATGTTTTAATGCATGAAACATATCGAAAACCAACTAGGTTGGGCAAGAAAGATTCTCCATATTTTACGAATTGATTTGAAATAAATTACGAGTTATTATCTAGTAATTTTTACAAACTTAAAGGGACTGGGTTGTTATTTATAAAAGTTCATGTGTATTAAAATTTATGAAAAAATTATGACTATTTTAAAAAAAATTGAAATTCCAAATGATCGATTTGCTATTAATTCAATAAAATGCTAACGTCGTTATTTAAAATTTTGTTACTACATATAAAGATAATTATAAGGAATCAATATTTTTTTGAAACACCCGCATGTGATGTTACCAAATAAATTAAAATTCGAGATATATTTTAAAAACATTGTTATTGAAACTTGAAATGTTACAATCACAAATTATAAAAAATCAAAAACTAAATAAACTATTTGAGCTTTCAACTCGGATCCAATATTTTATTTAATATTTACATATTTATAGAAAGAAAAAATAGAATGTGAAAGAAGAATACTAACTAATAGTGTGTCTATATGGCAACCTACCAATCTGACACATACTAAGGCCGCATCAAGTGATGACAAGTGTACATCTTTTTTTGAAATCAATTTAGAATAGTAACCAGAAACCAAATATTATTTTGAAAAATTAATTCGAAATATAACACATATTGTATGTAAATCGATCGTTAAGAGATGCAGAAAAAACAATGAAATCGGATTTTAAAACAAACTTACGGTTTGACGGGAAAAATGAAATTAAAAAACCGAGCGGAAAAGCTGAAATTAGGTGTGAGGGGGTGCAGACTAATTGGGTAGGGTGATTTAGGGGACCATTAGATTAGATTGGTTTAATTTTAATTTATATTTGATCATTCGCGTATATATATATAATGTACCTTAGCCCTCTTTTTCTTAATATATATATCAATTTCGTATATATATATATATATATATATATATATATATATATATATATATATATATAACTCTATCTCTCTCTATACATAAAATACACATCTTACAAATCTCCCAATCACTTTTTATTCACAAATAGTCACTTGATTACATTTCTCTCTATCCCTACTGCAATTAAAAAATGGCTCCTATCAGACATGTTCATGGATCAAGCAGCAGATCTCATAATAAAAGAAGTCAATACTTCAAGCATGGAGATCTAGTTCTGGTGAAGACTGCTGACTACCCCGCATGGCCAGTTGTGGTTTGTTCTTTTCATATACCATGTCTACTAATTTTCATCTTAGCTGTAGGAGCATGACCAAGTCTATTGTCCCAAAGCACCGATGTATCTTTACACCATCAGACTTTATATAATACAGTCCATTGCAAAAGTTTCACTTCCTGAACTGCGTTTGTGACATAATATTTGAAAATGCACTTATCAGGATTGAAGATGATATGATAATTTCTAGTCCAATTATCTTAGTTGCACTTTTACTTGTATTGGACAATCAATTTTATATGCCATACACCTTGCTATCCTCATTTTCTTAGGGTAAATTATGCTAAAATCTTTATAAGAGGACTTGAAATCATGAGATAGCGGTGAATGAGGCTGGTTATGTTCGTCTTTAAGACTAATTTTGGGCCTCAATTGCTTCATTTTCACTTTATACATAAAAACAACACTAAACCAATAGTCTAATAAAGATATGTACCAAATGTAAGGGCCTTTTAGTTTTGTAAATGTAGTACTTGGTGTTTATCCTTTATTCCCCCAATTACCTTTTTTATAAAAAGGAGATTTTTGACATATTGGTGCATATAAAAGATGCTTTCACAGAATGAAAACATATCTTTGTGTTAAAAACATTTTCTTAAAAGATTTAAAAGGTAAATATTTTAAAATATTAATGATATAAGAATATAAATCTACATTATTAATATAACATCTAGGCAGTGATTCTAATATTAATTTCCTAAAATTTAAAAATTCACAAGGGAATATATGCCTAAAATATCAAGAGGATTTCAACTAATACACTGTTGTAAAATTTAAATAGATAAAATGGAATTATATTTTTTTCGGTATAAAATGGGTTTCTATATTATATTATTAAATATGTTTATAAAGTATTACCTACACTGTTTATTTATTTTTATTTTTTCCATAATAATAGTATAGTAAAACACCTGTTTAATATATATCATATTTTAATTCCACATAAATGAGCAATACATATAATAATCTCATATATATTAGTTCTATTTTATGGTTTAAGGTATTTATAATTTACTTAATAGAAAAAATATTATGCTCACTATAAATAATTAAATATAAGTAAATTCATACAAGCCTTTGATGTTAATATGTTTTTAAGTGGAACCTATCACATATTCTTAAGTATAATTGTCTTGAACTTTCCAGATAGCCAGGGCTGAAGATTTTGGAAAAACTACAGATAAATGGAGATATTATGTACAGTTATTTGGGACACATGAACAGTAAAATTCTTCTCAATTCCTTATATTAGTAAACCAATGTCAATGGTATGAAAATCAAATTTGTGAAGGGCATCTTACTAAATATGTAGAGATTTATGGATCCTTTAAGGATTCAGGAAAACTGACATGAGTTAATAGTTCATGATACAATCACTGACTATACCCTAGGCATTGTTAAATCATCTTAGATAGGTGGATTGTAAAATATGTGTGTGCACCTGGATGTGTTAGATCTAAATATATAAATTCTATACAAAAGGAATTTTCTTGTTCTATCAAAAAATTATACTTACATGTGAATTTTCCTATTATACTCCAAATTTGGCTATATGTTTATGATAAATTCACCTTTATAAATTTGACAATATGAAGGCGCTAAATCCTAACTCCATGCCAAGTTTTTAGACTTAAGACCGAATTACAGTAGAAAAAAGTTTAAAAATAAAAAATATTTGTGTTTGTCAACCCAATAATTCCTACCTATATACCACTCTAATGTTCCATTTCTAGACTAGCCCACTAAATGAAATAATTTACACATTGTAGAAGTCTCAAGACTACAAAAAAACTTGATTATTAAGTCATGCTATAAATAATAATAGGCCAAAATAGAACCCTTCTATATGTTGAAGTAGTCTAAGAGTGTATGATGTCTTTTATAGGACTATTGAGCATTTTTGTATTATAAAAATTTTATTTAGTAGTTATAATTCATAAAAGAGGTGGTGAGAGGTGGTCAGGTAACACATTTGTGCATTATTTATGTGCATGCAATATTGCCCACCCATTGCACATTAAAAGTGTATATTCAAGGTTGACAAAAAGAGAATCCCCACTTTATTTTAGAATTCATTCTTCCCCTCAATGTTTAGGTTCTTAAAACATGCTAACACATTATTTCTCTCAATAATATAAAAATTTTGTGTGAAGTTTATATTGATAAATAATGTATGTTAAAGAAAATCTCCTAAGCTTTTGTATGAATGGGGTTAAATATTACCTCTACTATTTGGAAGTAAGGATACAATAATTAACTTTATTGGCTTAAGATCCTCATTATGGTAAAATCATTTTCCTAATTACTTATATAAGCTTAAAATGACATGGCTTCTTTCAACTTGCAGTAGATAATAATTGAGCATTATCGTTTTTATAATCTTGATTAATCTTGATTAAGTGATAATATACCAATATTTTTCTATTTAGAAGGTTGAATAAATACAATTGAAAATGAATGTAAAATTATTGTCTTTCACATCTAGGTACATATGTTAATGTCACAAGAATAAAAATGATAATCAAACAAAATTCATGAATTGTCTATGTAAATATGAATTTTAAATGTAAACTACTCATTTTTTTATGAATTGTACATTTGGTGAATAGGAATGCTTGAATGCAATGATGCTATAGTTTTTGGTCATGAAATTTTCTAGTATTGCTATGTATCTCTCATTGTCTTTCTTTAAAATTGTGTTAGTTTAAGTATTTTTGTGTATGTCGTGTTATCTTTATATTAAGACTGACATTCAACATGAAGTATGGTTTCTTATTTTATTTTTTGGAAGTAAATTTACTAATTTACGTTTCTTCAATTATTTTATTTTTAACAGAGCTTTCGTTGAACATAATAACATCCATTTATTTACGGGTGATGTCAAGATTAGACCTCGAGGAAAATCGAATTTAGCTAAATATTTCGCTACAGCTGTTAAAGAAATTAGGGAGTTATTTGAAAAAAGGCGGAAATCATCACTAGAAGCTAACCAAATGAGTAAAAGGTATGAGCCCATTTTTTTGGCTAATCCTAATAGTAAGCATATTATAATTTCCCTGATATACTTTCTTTAACAAAATTGTCAGAATCAAACAAAGAGGACTCTGTTCCATCTATAAGACATCTGGTTGCACTTGCTAAGGAGAAGAAATTGATAAGAGTTCCTTCTCAAAGCATACCTCAAAATGTGTCTAGAACTCCTAAAATTGGTTCCCCTGTTCAACCAAGGGATAATGTGTCTACTGGGGCTCTATCAGTACTGAGGGAATTGTTGCTCTTGACGCATTCAGAGGTATATTGGAGATACTGTCAGAGTCAAAAGACTGTATACATCGGGCAACGCGTCTTGCATTTGATTGTGCTAAAAATGGAATTGCCCATGAGGTTGGTAATATCGTGTTTTTGCACCACCATTTAAATATTTTGTTAAATATTTTTTTCTTTATTGACCATAAACAATGTTAAAGCTCATATATTTTTTTCTTTAAGAATAAACTGAATTTTGTGATTTACTAAAAGTGTTCATGTGGAAACATAATTAATGTCAATCTTTCAGTAGATATCTATATATTAATTTGATTAAATATATAGGGTTACTTTCTTTAATCACAAGTGCATGTAGTTGGATTAGTTTTTAATTTTATATAGTAGGTAAATTTGTAATTTCGTGCTTTGATGATAAATATTGTTGTGTGCAGGTTATTCAACTTATAATAGAGAAGTTGGAAACATAGCAGAATATGCATGAAAGAGTAAAATTTTTCTTTCTTGTGGATTCCATTATGAAGCATTCACATTCACATAGGCAGAAAGGTAAAAACCCCAGATTTCTGGATTTAATTATTATATTTACTCCACTTTTAAACTTTTATTTGCTTCACTTCTTTGCATTAGTGGTTGTTATGATTGTTTCTTCTGTATATTAGCATCTATCCAGATTCAATGTAATTGTAAGATATTGTCTGGCGTGGTTTATGAAGAGCATGATCAGTACAAATGACTCAATTTTTTCTTAAAATTTTGTAGACTTTGCCGGAGCTTGTTTGGTTACAGTCGTGCAAGATCAGTTGCCTCGGCTGTTAGGAGCTGCTGCTCCATCAGGGGCTCACCCCGGAGAGAATCATAAGCAGTGTGCTAAGGTATCATTTACTGATATGATCACTTGAATGATTTTTTAACATTGCACTTTTCCATAACCTTCTTTTAAGTACAATCTATAACTACAGATTCTGCGATTATGGATTAAAAGGAAGATTATACCAAAATCACATCTTCAGCCTTACATTGATCATATAGAGCATTTAATCAGAAATTCATCTCAAGAAGACATATATGTAATTCAATCAAGATCGACTCATGGCATTATCCAAGAATATGGCAGGTCAGAAATTATTAATATTGAGATCATGTAGCCTATTTTGTTACATTCATTACACATTTGTTTCTTATCTAATGTTTTTCCAAGGTCAATTACAAGAAACTTTTAACATATATCTCCTTCCTAATTGGCATAATTTTTATTGGCAGTTATTTAACTACTAACTTGTTCTCATAGCTTAAAAGTGTAATTAGATACATTCACCACAAAAAATAACACAATTTTTAATTAATTATGGAATATTTTACCCATTACAGTTCCTTTCCATACCAAGTGTAGTAACTCTTCTTTCATTCATAAGATGCCTTTTTTGTTTTTTAGATCTGGATAACCACAATATTTTTTATTTTCGGCTTAAATTTTTAACAATCTTAAAATATTTAATTTAATCCTTTGATTATCTTCAAATTAAAATTTCATAAGAATTTTTCTTATGAGCCATATAATTTCCAAGTATGCCAATCAGCCCTGTTAGGAAAGTTGAATTTTGTGAAAAGATATACATGTGCTTGGTTTTTGTCAACCGGTGTTGGGTTTTAACATCAACCTCAAATTTCACTGAGTCTTACATTCTTAGTTACTCATTCTTAGTTTTTCACACAGCAATGTTGCTGTCCTTGGCCATTTGCTTTCACACATGTCTGCTGAAGAAGATGAAATCCATAAGATATCGTGCAATCAGGAGCTCAAAATGAAGGATGTCTCGGTCAACCACAAGGATGAAAAGGAAAATTCTGCTCACGGGAACGGTTCAGATGGAAGGGAAAGGAACTTACCACCATTACCACCTGATTCTCCTCCTCATCCTCCTCCTCCCCCTTTGTCACCACCATCACCACCTGATTCTCCTCCTCCCCCTCCCCCTTTGCCTCTTTCACCAAAGCCCCAACTTCCACCTAATCCTCGGTCATGCCCCACTCCACTACCACCTTTTCCTATTGAGGATCCTATCAGTTGTCTGCTCACATGTAAGCTTCTTTGTAAGCAACTCTAGAGTGTTCAAATCTAGTGTGCACCATCAAGAAGAAATTTTCTTTGTTGAAAAGATGAGGTTATGAGAAGATATTAAAAATAAACCTGAAATTGTATAATATTTTTTTTCAAAGCCATGTAAGAATGAAACTAAGTATATATGCAGTTTTGGCCAGTTTGCATTTGCCAATTGACCTAAAAAGCAAAATATTTGTGCAGATTTTTTCCCCGGTCTCGCAAACCATGATTTTAGAGGAATGATTTAGGAAATGCATACATGTAAAAGAAGTTAAATGACGTCACAATGAATAGAATTTCCGGAGGGGATTCTTACTACACTTGTATTTGCTTATAAAATCATAGCACATTTTTCCGGAAAAAAGAAAGACTTTTAACACTTTCCTGCCCACATAATGCATAATTATTTGTACTTTTAGAAAAACAAACTAACCATGATTTAAAACTCATAACACAGGCATGATATTAAGATTGATAACTACACATATACAATTAGATATTCATATAATCTTGTATTTGAAAATATTGAACTCATGATATACGAGGAGAAAATATTGAAGTTGTTATGTAATGATTTAAAGAGGGCTCCATTTTCGTCCATGTTTTGCTTTCTATTCCAATTCAACTTTTTATTTTTTGAATACTTCTCGTTTGTCATATTAGGCCACATTAACTTAATAAAATACTCAAATTTATCATTTTTTTAAGCTGTAATCCCGCTCAATTTTAAGACGTATGTCATTATATTTGTATATATCTACTTAGACTTCATGTGTTCAAACATGTTTTAATGTATGAAATAGATTGAAAGCTATAGAGAATGGACAAGAAAGATTATAAATATTTGTCAGATTGATGTGAAGCAAATTTCATGTTACTATTTAGTAATATTTATAAACTTGAGGGTCTATGTTGTTATTTATGAAAGTTCATGTGGAAATAGCATTTATCTTTGTTAAGTCTTTTTTTGAGCACTTAACACATGGCTCTTACAATTAACCTCCACATCTACGGTCTACACTCTATAGTCTTCTCCAATCCTCACGTACGCTCTACTATCTTTTAAGTCTATTTAAATTCATCTCCTCATCTCTTCCACTTCTAACCATTCTTCTTGTTATTCCTAGTGGACTAACAATGAGATTTACAGAAGGGGGGTTAAATGTAAATCTCAAAACTTTTTCAAGTTTTGAGCAGTTTTAAAGGTTATGTGTTCAAGATAAACAAGTGTGTGAATTATTTTAAGCTAATACAGACAGATATATATTCAAGCACTAATGTAAAGAACACAACAGACCTTAAAAACTTTTCTGGTGGATTGTTGTTCCACCAGAGATGGTATTTCAGAAAATCTGTGATTCAAGATGTTGATCACAGCTGCATCCTAGTACAAACTAGAAAATTTTTCTCTCAAGATTTTTCTAAACAGCACTGGAAAAATTCTTGTCTAATTACTAGCTGCTACTTGGTTTATATATCACCAAGTGTACAAGTGAAGACAAAGATAAAAATACAATAATAAAATAAGTTCTCCACTTGTTTCTTCTCCATATCACTCAAGTACTTTGTTGACTATTGCCTCTTTGTACTAGAGTAGAACGACTGCTTTTTCTGATGTTCCTGAAATTAGGCTTCCACATTTCAGTTATCTCTGACAACCCATGTGCCTCTGTCTGTTGTTACAACTACCACTTATCAACTGCTATTTAACAGAACATCCGTTGAAGCCTTCATCCGTTGATGGCTTTATCCGTTGATGTGTTAGCAGTTGAAGCTCTATCCGTTGAAGCTTTAGAGACATCCGTTGAAGCTTTGTTTCTCATCCGTTGAAGGTCTTTATGACATCCGTTGATAGCACTTCATTTATACAAAATTACAAGGCATGAAATATTTACAATTGTCATTCCTATTTACATATCTTCTAGTAGTCAACATGACTTATATTTTCTCTCAACTTCTAAGAATTATATCTTAAATACAGAGACTGAAATATGCTACAACACTAGACTTATTTCTAAGTAAAGCTGCACCATCAATGGATAGCCAAAGTTGTCATATCCGTTGAGGCTGCAAATTCTGAACTTCTACTTAAGTGTTTTGTTAAACATATCATCAAACTAATGCACATATATTCCTAACAATCTCCCCCTATTTATGTCTATAAGAATTGTAGACATAAATCCACGGTTAACTTGATGATAACAAAACACTTAACAAATATATGAATTGAAACTAAGTAGAAATTTAAAAGTGCTGCAAAAGTGTATGTACTAGGAGGTAATTGAAGATTTACAGAATTTCCAAGGGTGCTCCTCTAGTCTGAGCAAATCATCTTTTTCTTCTTTGTTCCCTTGTTTTCTTTCCTAGCCCTTTGTCATTTTCCTCAATTTGGAATTGGAGTTGTCTGTAGAATTCAGTTTCATCTTCATCACTGATATCCAACTTAGATTGCATTTCCTTGAGAGTTTCATTGCTGGCAATCTTGAGTTGGTCTTCAAGTCTGAAAAATCTTCTGATTCCTTTATCATCTCTAAATTCCATCAACCAATGAGGTGATTTGTGGATTGTAATTCCCCTTTATTGAATGAGCAAAGTTCTGGGCAAAGCATTGGGCTCCCTCCAAGTTTTCCTTATGTTGGCAATCTTGTTGAGAATTTCAGTCTTGGCAGTCCTGGTAAAGCCAGAATCCTTTTGTATGGCTGAAAAGACTCTGATCAAGGTAGAGTAGCCTTCATTCAGAATCCTGTAGAGAGGCCATGTTCTTTTCCCAGCTCCTTTGTATCTGAACACCAATCTCTCTGGTAGCTGTCTGTAGGCAGCTATTCCCCTTACATCCTCCAGCTCATCCAGATAGAGTTCAATGTCTGAAATTTCTTTTATGTCACAGATGTGAACATAATCATCTTTAGAAATGGGTGGCATAGGCTTAGGTTTTTGTTTTTGAGTGAATTTCTTAGAGGTTAGGGGAGGTGTAGATTTGGATTTTCTTTTCTGTTTCTTTGGTAGTGGAAGAGTGGTTAAAAAGGTAGGCAATTTGATGGTGTCCCAATCAATAGGTTCCTCTTTTGGGATGATTAGTTCACCATGGATGTTTATAGTGGGATCAGCAACACAAAGTTCAGGTATGGAAGGTAGTGGTTTAGATATTGATTTAATTTCTTCAGTGTTATCTTCACTCCTTCTATGTGCCTTGGCCTTTCTTCTGTTTCCCTTCTGCCATTCCTCTCTTTCCTCCATACTCTCACCAAATATACTCCCAAAAACCTCATCTAGGTTTTCAATCTTGTCTTCACCCCTGACTTCAATTCCTTTCTCTCCTTCAACTTGACTTGACTTTAGCTGTTGTTCAAGCTTAGCTTGTGCTCTTTTGTCAGCCTTGAGTTTTTCAGCTTCTTTCTTCAACCTTTTGATTTTCTTCCCTATTGGCCTTTAGAAATTTGGGATGTCCTTGCATCACACAGATACTATTTCCTTCTCTAAAGATAATGGCCATTTTCATTCTTTCAACTATGTCCTTGGTCTCCTTGTGCTTTTTGATGTTAGCACCGAAAACTTTGTGTTCATCAGGCTTTGGAAGAGGAAAGTCCACTTCTTTCATCTGAGCAAAGTCTAGGGGGTTCTTTGTGGAGTCCTTGCTGCATCTAGTGTTGGGCTTGAGAACTATAGGTTTTAGATTCTTGAAAGAAGTCTCTCCAACCTTATTCCTCCTTTCTGGCTTGTGCTCCATAATGATTGGTTCAACCTTTGTGCTATGTTTCACAGATATTGATTTATCTTGTGTTGAGCCAAACATTTGTTGCACCCTTTCATCAATTCTCCTCCTTTGCTCTTTCACTTGAATTTCAGCTGCTGCTAGCTGCATTAGGTCAATTCCATCAGGCTTTCCTTTGATTTGCATAATTAGAGAAGTAGTGATGGCAGGAACTAGCACTTTAGATATCTGGATTTTTGTAGATGGCTCTCCTTCCCCTTCCCTTTTTCTCTCCCCCTTTTTGTTATCATCAAGGAGAGGGGTCAAGCCTTGTGCCTTTGCCAGCTGCATAAGTAGACTTGTTTGAGATTGTTGGTTGTGAAGAATGTTGGCCACATAATTTTCAATAACTTGGACTCTGTCTTCTAACTTAGCCAGCCTCTTTTCAGTATTTGAATCCTTTTTCAATCTCAACAATAAGTCCTTCATTGTACCATAGGGCATGACTGAATCCAATTTTCAGAATTGTAGGATTTCAAGTCAGCAATATCCTTCTTGAGTTCATCCACACTCTGATTCTGGCTTACTTGCTGCAACTTCATGAGATGTAGTGAGTCCAGGTGAGCTGTAAGGATTGCCTTGGTACCAACATGTGAAGTTTTCTGAATGGCCTGTTCGATAGTACTGATTTGTTTGACTAAGGAGACATTGAATTGCCATGATGTAGACTCCTTTGTCAAGGCCCATTCAGGTAAATTTGGAATAGAACTAGGGCCTTCATCTCCCCCTAAGTTCATGCTTCCATAAAAAAAAGAGAGTCATCATCATCAGAATTTACTCCAAATTCCTCAGATGACTCACCAGCTATAGAAGGCATCTTGTTAATAGCAGCTTTATCCCTTTGAAGAGATTCTGTTATATGTACTAGATGTAGTGTCTTTTCTGACCCCTCATTGCCATGAGCAGCTAAAAACTGATAGGCTGACACAGGATGAGTAAAAGTGTCAGCATCCAAGGAAATGTTATCAATTATAGCTTTGTAATGTTGCTGAAATTGTCTTTCCTTTTCAGCATCATCCACAATCATGCATATTTGAGCTCTCAATCTCTCCTTTTGCCTGAGTGCAACCCAGCCTCTCACTCAAATTGTCACTCCCTTCCCTCAGTCCTAAAAGTGATTGTACAGTAATCATGTCTTCAATACTTGGAATTGTTTCAGTTGTGTGTGTAGAGACTATCAACGGATATGAAATAGCCGTTGAAGGTGACACTGATGGTATCAACGGATAACTGCTGTTAAGCTTATCCGTTGAAGAACAACCACTTGTCAACGGATGAGTGATATCCGTTGAAGAAGGAAAAGAAGTAGAAATTGAAAGTGATATAACTGTTGAATCTGTGTGGATTGATTTGAGTTTTGGTAACACAGATCCTTCAATTACATCTGAAAGAATTTGCGGGTGATCCAACAAATCCTCTAAAAGATGATGATCACCTGTATTTGAGTGGGGCTCCTCCCTGAGTTGTAAAGAGGGAGAATCAGGAATTGATGGAATAACATATCCATATCCAGAGATGGTGATGAAGTGTGTGGTGATTGATGTGTGTTAATTGTGAGAGAATGGGGCTGTGACTCCACATTTGTTGGAGCCACATCAAACTGAGTTTGAGAAGGCA